>NW_024871142.1:0-201543 GCF_019054845.1 Dipodomys spectabilis
ATACCCTGCTACTTTGCCAAAGTTTTGAATCAGCTTGAGGAATTTGGGAGTGGAATTTATGGGATTCTTTAAATACAAGATCATGTCATCTGCAAAAAGGGAGAGTTTTATTTCTTCTTTTCAAATTTGGATACTCTTTATGTTTGCATCTTCTCTTATTGCTGTAGCTAGGCATTCTAATACTACATTGAAGAGAAGTGGAAAGAGTGGGCATCCTTGTCTTGTTCCTGAGTTAAGAGGAAATGGCTTTAGTTTTTCACCATTAATTATAATGCTGGCTGTAGGTTTGTCATATAGAGCCTTTATTGTATTGAGGAATGTTTCATGGATTCCTAATTTTTCCAAAACCTTCATCATAAACGGGTGTTGGATCTTGTCGAATGCTTTTTCTGCATCTATTGAGTTAAGCATGTGGTTCTTATCCTTGCTACTGTTGATGTGATGAATAATATTAATTGATTTGCATATATTGAACCAGCTTTGAATCCCTGTTTGATCGTGTTTTATGATTTTTTGGATGAATTGTTGAAGTCGATTGGCCAAAATTTTGTTGAGAAGTTTTGCATCAATGTTCATCAAAGAAATTGGTCTATAATTCTCTTTCTTTGATGAGTCCCTGCCTGGTTTTGGGATGAGGGTTATGATTTCTTCATAGAATGTGTTCGGTAATGAACTTTCTCTTTCAATTTCATTGAACAGTTGGAGGAGTATTGGTGTGAGCTCTGCTTTGAAGGCCTTGTAAAATTCTGCTGTAAAACCATATGGTCCTGGACTTATCTTAGCTGGGAGGTCTCTTATTGCAGTTTCTATTTCAATGCTTGTTATGGGCCTGTTAAAGTGGTTTAACTAATCTTGGTTTAGTTTTGGCATGTCAACATTTGCTAGGAAAAGGTCCATTTCTGCCAAGTTCTCAAACTTATTAGCATAAAGTTTTGAGAAGTATTCCCTTATAATGTTCTGAATCTTGGTTGTTTCCGTGGTGATGTTTCCATTCTCATCTCTGAGTTTACTTATTTAGGTGTGTTCTCTTCTTTTTCTGATAAGATTTGCTAAGGGTCTGTCAATTTTGTTAATTTTTTCAAAGAACCAACTTTTTGTTTTGTTGATTCTTTCTATAGTTTTTTTGGTTTCTAATTCTTTTAATTGATTTAATTTTAATTATTTTTTTCCATCTACTGGACTGGGTTTTATCTTACTGCTCTTTTTCAAGGAGGTTTAGATGTGTCATTAAATTGTTGGTTTCAGATCTCTCCAATTTGTTGATGTAGGAGCTCAGAGCTATAAACTTGCCTCTGAGTACTGCCTTTGCTGTGTCCTAGAGGAGCTGGTAATTTGTGTGCTCAATTTTGTTGAATAGCTTTAACATTTGAATTTCCTTTCTAATTTCTTCCATAACCCACTCGTGATTCTGCAGTGTGTTATTCAGCCTCCATTATTACCAGACTTTCTTTGGTGGCTTTTGTTGTTGAGTTCTAATTTTATTACCTTGTGGTCAGAGAGAATGCAAGGTATAACTTTAAAGTTTCTTAATTTGGACAAGTTTGCTTTGTGGCCTAAAATGTGGTCTATTTTAGAAAATGTTCCATGTGCTGCTGAGAAAAACATGTGTTCTGTTGCTCCTAGGTGAAATATTCGGTAGATGTATGTTAAAACTAGTTGATCTATGCAGCTGTTTATATCTATGGTTTCTCTGTTGAGTTCTTTCCGAGTTGATCTATCTATTGGGGAGAGTGGTGTGTTAAAATCCCCAACAATTAATGTCTTTGGATCTATGTGGGATTTGAGGGAAAGTAATGTTTCTTGGATAAATTTGGGTGCTCCATTGTTTAGCAAATAGATATTTAGAATTGTAATATCCTCCTGAAGTAGAGATCCCTTAATTAGTATGTAGGGACCTTCTTTATCTCTTCCACGAATTTTAATTTGAAGTCTATTTTATCTGATATTACGATTGCAACTCCTGCCTGTTTATGGGGGCTGTTTGCTTGGTAGATTTTGTTCCAGCATTTAACATTGAAAATGTGTTTGTTTTTATGGGCAAGATGTGACTCCTGAGGCAGCAGATAGAAAGATCTTGTTTTTTAAACCAACTAGACAGTCCAAGACGCTTAATAGGACATTTAAGTCCGTTAATGTTGATAGATAGGACTGAGAGGTATTTGGGAGTTCCTGCCATGTTATCCACCTTCTTGGGGGGCTGCAAAAACTGGGTTTTTCCTATGGTTCTTGGATTCTCAGTTTGGGTGCAGTTTCTTGGCCTTTATTGTGGTCTTGTTAGTTGTCTATGAGTAGGACATCTATAAGAATCTTTTGTAGGGCTGATTCGGTGGAGATGTGTTGTTTCAATTTTTCTTTGCTATGGATGGTTTCTATTTGGCCTTCATTTATGAAGGAGAGTTTAGCTGGGTACAGTATTCTTGGTTGATAGTTGTTTGTTTTTAGGGCATGTCATACATCCTTCCAGGCTCTTCTTGCTTTGATTTTCTCTGCTGAGAAATCTGAAGTGATTCTAATTGGTTTCCTTTTATAGGTGATTAATCTTTTCTCCTTGACAGCTTTAAGGCTCTTTTCCTTGGTCTGAGTTGATCCTGTGTGGATTATAATGTGACGGTGGGATGTCCTATTTTGTTCTGGTCTATTTGGAGTTCTAAAAGCTTCTTGTATCTGAATAGGCCTACCTTTTTGCATGTTTGGGAAGTTCTCTGCTAGGATCCTGTGAAACAAATTTCGTAGACAATTCAATTCTGTTTCTAGGTGCTCTTCTACACCAATTATCCTTAGATTAGCTCATCTGAGGCTGTCTTCCAAGTGTTGGATAGATCTATCATAGTTCTTGGACTTGTCTTGGATGGTTGTATGTTCTTTCTCTATAATATCTAGGCTGTCTTCAATCCCCGAGATTCGATATTCTTCATGGTCTAACCTGTGTCAAGACATTCTACTTTGTTTTTTATTTCTTTCCTTCTAATTGGTCAGATTTGATAGCTTCAAATTCTTTGTTGAAGCTTTGTTTTAGATCTTGTATTTACTTCTTTTCTTTCTTAATTTGGTGGTCAGTGTTTATTCTCAAATCACCTTGTTGATTGGTTATGGTTTCCTTGGACTCCCATTCCTTCTGTAGGGTTCCATTCAGCATTCCCTTTGTGGTCTCCCTGACTTCCTTCAGCTCTTTGTTAGTGGAACCCATGAATGCCTTTAGTGATCTTTGTGTATTTTCATTCTGCTCTCTCAATTCCTGTATTACTGTTTGCTTAGCTTCCTCCCATTCATGCCATTCCTGTAGTTCTCTTTGAGTGTTCTCAACCTTTTCATGCCATTCCTGCCTTTCTCTTTGAGTATTCTCAAGCTGCTCACACAAATCCTGTATCCGTTTTTGAGTAGCTTCCTCAAGCTCATGATATTCCTGTATAAACCTTTGGATTGCCTCCTCTCTCTCCCTATCACGCTCATACAGAGTCCTTTGTAGGTTTTCAATCTCTTCCTGCATTGACCTTTTGTTTGCATCCTCTCTCCCCTATCATGCTCATACAGAGTCCTTTGTATGTTTTCAATCTTTTCGTTTATCATATTTCCCAGCAGTGTTTGTAGAGCTATTTGGGAACTCTCCTCTGGATTATTCGTTATCTGTTCTGTCCGTGATTATCTTGAGTGGGAGTGGAGATCCCCGGACTTGCCATTTTTCTTGTGTTTTTCCGGCTTACTCTGCCCATTTGGGATTTAAATAACACCAGTTTTGTGCTAGAACTCTATCTTAAGGCAAGCATCAACCAAAGTCAGAATTTCTACAGTCAATAGTCTGCAGATCCAATCTTGTTCACCAGATATATATTAATGGGCTACGAACTGCAGAGAAGAATTTGGAAAACCAGAAATTATTAAGTTTAGGGAGTAATGTGGGTAAAAAGTAGGAATAGAGTGATGTGGGAAGGTACAGGGAAAGTAAACTTAACTAAGTCCTAATCTCAGAGCAGGAAATAGTTTGGATAGGATGAAAGTAGAGAGAGAGAGAAAAGAAGAAATAGAAAGGGAAAAAAAGAGACCAGAAAAAAATAGAAAAGTAAAAATTACAAATATTATGCAGACACGAGAACAAACTATTCAAAGAACGTGAATATAATGAGAGAAGGGGAAGGATATAAAGGAGATGTGAAAAATTTAAAAATAAAAATACCTAAAATATTATATAGGTATAAAGAGGTAGTGCTGCTATTAAGGGATTTAAGTCTCAGAAGTTTGGAATTGAGTAATAAATTTGTGGATTATGTGTGTACACAATGGGAGATAGGATCTAATAGTCAACTACAGGTTTATCTGAGGGTGTGCAGAACAATTAGGTCACATAAAGAAGAAAGAAAGAGAAGCAAAGGTGAAAAGGATTAGAAAGAAAGAAAAAAGATCAGAAGTTCAGTAGAGCTAAACAAAAAACAAAAGAAATTAAAAAAAAAAGCAAGAGAAAAAAAGAAAGAAAAAGGCACACACCCATGTATCCCTGAAATAAAAATTATAAGAGGAAAAAAAAGTTACTAGAAAACAATTTTTTTTCAAAAAAGGTAAAAGTTAAAAATTAAAAAAAGTTTTACGAAAGAAAAGAAAATTTATAAAAGGAAAAAAAAGAAGAAGAAAAAGCAGAAAAAAAAAGTTCTTTGATTTTTTTGGGAAGGTGGGAAAAATCCTGTATCTCCCTTGTGTCCCTAATCAGCCTCTTGTTGGAGTCTCTGGTCTGCTTGTGGTCCTGTGGCTTGGTTGGTTTCTTAAGTCCATTTGTTTGGACAGGCAGAAAAATGCTCTGCTTTACCCAGGATTTTGCGATCCTCCTCCCAGGTTAGTTCAATGGGTGGGAGATCTGCTTTGAGTATCACAAAAGAGGGAGATGGCTCTTTCCTCAAGTTTGGAGATGAAGTGATGAGGCCAGGTTCTGGGTAGTGTTGAGGCCTTTCAGAAAACAGTAGCTTTTCCCACGGGCTAGTTTGTGAGAAACTCACAGAGCCCAGACTGGAGCCACACTCAGGGTTTATGTTTACTGAATTTCAATTGATTTTCAAGGCTGCTAAAGGGAGGCGCAGCCTATGGTTCTGATTACCCAGTGCAGAAAGCCACTTCTGGGGCTGGTGCCTGAGCTAGGTGACTTTTCCCTGGGTGGAGCTGAGTCTGGCAGGTCAATTTAGGTTTTTGTGACCTGCTAAGTGACTCTAGATTTCTTCCAAGGCCTGAGTTGGTGCTAGCAGCTCCACTGAGCTTTGTCGGTATCCAAGATGGAGATCTCTGGTACTGGGGGAGGCGGAAGGGTGGCCTTCCCTCCTCTGCTCCCTGAGAAAGAGTGAGGACGTCAGGCTTCTACTTACTCCGTCTTGGTTCCTGGGTCGTCTCTGGTCTGTGAACTGCAGGATGAAGATGTCCGCTCCTTGTCAGTTCTTGCTGGTGTTGATTAGAATCCACTGCCCCGCTGAGTCTGACTCCTTCGTCCTGGACTCTCTGTGATTCAGGTATGGCGGGTTCGGCCACTGCCACCACCGTTGCCGTCGTGGCAGTGGCGGCTGCTGGCAAGAGCTCAGGTCTGTCTCCTTGCCTGGCTTTTTCTTCTCTGGCCTAACTCTCTGTCCTGTGATAGCACACTTGTTGTGATTCTCTGGCTTAGGACTGGTCACTGGTATTCTAAAACTGCTTTCTATGCGAGAGCTTGATTAGCCTCCAACTTCTCCTCCGCCATCTTCCTGGAACTCTTAGCAATCTAATCTTTGATAAGGGAGTTAAAAAATTAAAATGGAAGAAAGACAGCCTCTACAGTAAATGGTGCTGACAAAATTGGTTACTCACTTGTAGAAAACTAAGGCTAGATCCTTAGATATCACTCTGCACCAGAATCATCTTTAAATGGATCAAAGACCTCGGAGACAAAGCAGACATTCTGAAAACATTACAGGATGCAATAGGAGAAACCCTAGGTCTTGTTGGACAGGCTGAAATTTTCTTAATAGAGACCAGAAACACAACAAATCAATGAAAGGTTGGACAAATGGGATTGCATGAAATTGCAGAGCTTGTGCACGGTAAACAACATAGGTAGCAAGATCAATATAAAGCCCACGGATTGGGAGATCTTCACGAGCCATACAATGGACAAGGGTCTCATATCTAAAATATACTTGGAACTAAAAGAATTATATCTATTTTAATGTCTGTTCTAAAGTTTACAGCATTTCTATGTGAAGAAATGCCTATTTGTGAAAAATAGGCTTGGAAAACCTATGATTTTACATTTCAATTCCAAAGTTCTAAAATGTATATAATAAAACGAGATAATATATTTTATGTGAATTACATGTCAACCAAAAAAAACTGTTGTTAAAAATACTCCACACAAAATCATAATACCTAGAAAGATGTTTTCTATGTTGGCTAAAAATGTGTCAACTACAGTTTTTGAAACAAAGATGTGATTCTGTTTATTTTGAATGTATACAACGATAACTCAGTCAACAAGTGTTTGTGATGACTGGATTACCTAGGAATTATGTATCGCTTATAAGTAATTGATATTTTCTGGAAGAAACTTTTATCTAATGACAGAAGACACAAATCTATGCATCTGCATTTTATGAAAGACATATGTTACTTGCTCTATCCAATTGCTTTATTCTACTTTGCTAGGAAAAATGTGTTCTCGAGATAAGAACCAATAGTAGTGAAATGAAACAAAATACACAATCATTTTGATTTATTTGTGAAAATAATAAATCAGATAAAACAATTCCACTTAAGGGACTCCAATGTTCTTGTCTATGAACATGTTCCTAAATGGCAACATCCATTGACTTTTTGGAATTTTAATTTTTACGAACATATGAAAACTAGAACAAGGAAACAAATATAGTCTTATAGCAAACCAGCCTCAGAAAAATTTTCTTAATTGTTTGTAAATTACAAAAGTTTTAATACCATTAAGAAAATGATCCTTTCTATGGAAATCATTTAAAAATGTTTATCACTTATTATAATACAAATACCAAACAAGAGTAATTTTATATAGTTATTACAGATATCATTTTATTACTATCATAAAAAAGAATAAAAGACCAGTCCCAATGTATTAACTATCATTATTCTTAATTTGTAATCATTATGTAAATATCTTAAACAAACTAGTCATGTCTTTAACATAGACATAAATATTCTCTACTTTTTAGAATACATTTTCCAAGGGAAGGTATTCATTTTTCTAAGAAATGTTCACAGCACTTAAAAGATGCTTTGCGAAATTAATGTGATATATTATTTGTTGTGGTTGTTGTTTGCAAAGCCTTGGCATTGTCCCTAGGTCTTTTTCTGCCCAAGAAAAGCACTCTACTACTTGAAGCACAGAGCTAATTCCTGTTTTTTAGTGGTTAATTTGAGATAAGAATGTAACAATTAATTTTCTGTCTGGACTAGTTTTAAAAACAATTCTAAGATCTCAGCCTCCAGAATAGTTAGAATTATATGTGTGAGTTACCAGAACTTAGATTGATGTATTTTGTTAAATTTTAATAATGGTTTAAGATGTTTGTTTCAGTATAATGTACATCATTCTACACATACATTTAGATATATGAAAATATTGCTGATGAAAATTCCCTCTAAAAATGTATGACTTTCTACACATAACCTTTATATCTATATCTATATCTATATCTATCAATCTATCTATCTCTTTATCTATATATACTTCTGAAGACAAAATTCCTCTAAAAATTTTATGGTGCTTTCAGCCACACTTTTCTCGTTGTTGGCATAGAGAAAAGTCATTGATTTTTGGGAGTTAATTTTATTCCCTTCATTGTTGGTGGGAGTGTAAACTTGTTCAACCACTTTGGAAAGTCGTATGGAGGTTCCTCAAAAGACTCCACATAGAGCTCCCCTATGACCCAGCAATCCCACTTTTGGGCATTTATCCAAATGTTTACAAACAAGACCATACTAAAGCTACCAGAACAACTATGTTTATTGCAGCATTATTTACTATAGCTAAGATATGGAACCAACCCAGATGCCCTTCAGTAGATGAATGGATCAATAAAATGTGGTATATATACACAATGGAATTCTATGCCTCCATCAGGAAGAAAGACATTGCCCCATTTGTTAGGAAATGGAAAGACTTGGAAAAAATATATATTAAGTGAAATAAGCCAAGCCCAAAGAATCATAGGTCCCATGGTTTCCCTCATTTGAAATATCAAGTATATGTATGAGTCAAGCAGAAAAGGTCAGATAAGGTGATGTTAGGAAAATGAACCCTAAGATATGTATTTAAATGTTTTTTTCTTTCATGCATTTGTTTCTAACACATTTATTTTTGTCTTTTCTTGTTTGGTACTGGGGATCGAACCCAGGACGTTGCACTTGCTAGGCAAGCGCTTTGCCACTGAGCTACTTCCCAACCCTCTAATGCATTTATAAGAGTATTTCTTTGTTGCTTCGTATGTCCCTCCCCCACAGTATAAGCCCTGCTTTCACTTTATTTGATGTCAGTATAATTAGTGGAGTGGAAGGGGAAAAACAAGTCGTTTGAATAAGGATACAGGTGGACCTGTTGCAACAATGAGAAGTACAAGTTGACATGTCGAAAATGAACTTTACAACTTTGATGGGGGGGAGAGATTCGGTGGGGGGGGGTAGGGGGAAAGCTGGGAAGGGATGGGAAGGGGAAATAAAGGAGGAGGCTACAATGCTTGATAAGAAATGTACTCATTATCTTACTCAAGTAAATGTAACCCCTCTGTACAGTATTTTCACCATAAAAAATAAAAAAAGATAATAAAAATGTAATTAAAAGTAAAAAAATTTGTTACAGTACATTTGGTTTAGTAAACTAACTCAACTACAGCCTTTTCCTGATGCAACTACAGGTATACCACATGTCCTTGTTTCTGAGAATAAGAAAAAGTTGCCACCGGCCTTGTACACATGTATGATGTACATACTAACGGCCTTGCATTAATGAAGTCTTGAAATTCTAAATAATATCTAAATAAGAAGCTCCCTATCTTTATTTTCACATTTGGGGATCACTAAGTACCAAAGTTATGTAAAAGGCTAGGGTAAGTATATGGAAATGAAATCTGTCTCCTAATATTATAAAGATAAATTACACCATTTTGAGTTACACTTTCTAAAATAATAACAAAAAGTAAAACAGAAACAGAAACTCAATTTTCTTTCCTTCTTATCATTCCAACAGAAATTTGAGAATCCAGTAAAGATACAGCAATCCTAGGTTGGTATAGGATGTTATAGGATCACTAGATAGTGCAAAAAAGTTAACAAAAATGCATCTCCTGATACAATGGAAACAAAATCTACACCTGTAGATTGTGATATAGGTAGAAAATAGTTTCTACTCTTCTAAGTCATTTCCTGTCAGGAAATGACACAAGGGTTTGCAGCTTATAACCCAGCAACAAATAATGCTTCTAAATGTAAACAATCATGATACTAAGAGTAATCAAGGCTACTCCCATTGCTATCGCTGATAAATAAGAATGATATTGGGGAATGTCAATCTTCAGCATTTTCCTACCTTTCCTTTTCTCCAACATGACAAGTCCTAGGCAAGATATGTAAAATATTAACAAAGGATTTTTTATATTTTTTTATTATGCACACTAAAGCAAATACACTTTCTCTTTGCAAGCCTGACTTTGAAAGAGTCAGACCCTCACAATTATTTTATAGAAAAAAGTTTAGTCCTTTGACTTAGGTATTTTCCTGCCTTTCAACGTTGCTCCCTATTATTTTGGCAACTACATAGAAAAACAAGATAAATCCATTAAGCTTATGTTGGATTGTTCAAGGTCAAGCTGTCTTCAATGTTTTCTGTTCCCTTCTTCACTGCTAATTAAGGTTTAATTGTTGCTCTTTAAATGATAACAAAACGTGATACTTTAACACATATTCTCATTGAAACCGGTGAAAACAGGAAGTCTGCGATTGCTTTTTTAATTATTTTCATATATTTTCCTTGGATATCTTCATTATTGCCTTTATTCTCGTCTTCTAATCAGGAACACAGTGTTACACAAAAAGATCTTCTTATGATATAGGATGTTAGGCAGGAAAAAAATAGATGTATAATTCATATCTTAAGAGACCGAGAAACTCAGAAGACATCTTGCTATTACTGGCATGGTTAAGATGACTTGAATGTGTTGGTTCCTCAGCTAAGTGAAATGCAATAAAATGTTACAGTTGTTGCAAACAATGAATATATCATATACTTTTCTGCTCCAATGAGATGAAATCTCTGACAAGGTTGGAGGGCATATCGATTTTATGGTAGAAGGGTTAACGTTAGAAATCCAAGGGAGATTACTAAAACAGCACTGCCTATCACAAATCAGTTCATTATACTTGTGGCATATTAGTACATAAACATACAAATATGAATTGAGTGAGAAATGTCTGATTTATACAGTTGATTCAATGACAACTAAAACCAGAAAACACTTCTCTACATTTATATAAACTAGTATATCTATTGATGACTTTAAAAATTTTAGAATATGTTTTAATGTTTATGTCAAATTATTTGTTTATTTCTAACTATTTATTTTTAATTGTTGTCAGTCGTGGGGCTTGAAATCTGGGCCTGGACACTGTCCCTCAGCTCTTCCGATCAACACTAGTGCTCTACCACTTGGGCCACTGCCAGTTTTCTGGTGGCTCATTGGAGATAAGAGACTCGTGGACTTTCCTGCCTAGGCTGGTTTTGAACCATGATTCTCAGCTCTCAGACTCCTTAGTAACTATGGTTACAAGCATGAAACATTGGCACCTGTCTACCTAATTATTTTTAATCATTTATGAAAAGGGGATTGGTAATCACATTCTTTTATATGTTGTGTAATGATCAAGCTATATCACATCGACTAATTTCTTTATGTAACATTTCGTTTTTGTGAGACTTCTAAAAGTCTTATCTTTTGGCTGTGATAAAATATCTATTCTTAACTATAATCACTTTGCTTCTTGTTGCATACAATTGATATATTTAGTTTTAGTCTTGGAAGTCTTCTAAACTCATGTAAAACATGAGTTGTAACGTGAAAGAAATTTATGGTTCCATTACTTGCCTTAAGAAAACAATTATGCCTTTTGTTTATAATTATATTTCTGTGGGAATGTGTAAAATTCATTTATTTCACTGTTAAACTTGATAAGTTATATTATATCAAGTAGATTCAAACTTATATTTGAAAATTGCACACTTACCTAAATACACTTCCACTTTCTTCTTCCTCATAATTAAAATAACAGTAAAGTAAAGCTTGGTGTTAGCCGTTCATTTGTAGAATCCTAGAAAGTCAGAGTCTAAGGCCTGAAGATTTTGGTTCAATGGCAGCCTAAATAGACAAAAATGTGAAAACATATCTCCAATTGTCCAGCAAGAAAGAGAAGGTGAAGAAGTGGCTCAAGGAATAGAGTGTCATCAGCCATGAGCAAAACATTCAAGGGAGCCCATTAAACATTGATTTCAAGCCCTAAAAATGACCCATACACATGACAACAACAACAAAAAAGTACTATGAAAATCAGTAATGAAGACAAAATAGTAGAAAAGATCCTGAGAAATGTTTTGTGAACATATGGAAGACAGAAGTCATTTGACAAGATTTTGATTCATGAGAGGGAAAAGTCACTGTCTCATTTGTATAATCTCATTGTACTTTTTGTGTTGAAACCTGGCTCCTGGATAACTTGTGAAAGAGTAGATTGGATTACCTGAAATAGCAGAAATTGCCTGTAACTATGCACCATCTCACTCTGCAAAAATCTAAAATTGTACCTATTAATTTAAATAAAACCTCATGATAGAAACAGTTTGGTTCACATACACAAGGATGCTTATTTTGAGGCTTCAGACCAGTGCTTTTGATTATAACCACTCCTGCTTTACCCCCATCCCCATGTGCATCTAAACCTTACTAAGCTGCACCAACCCAAGGCTTTGAACTACAGCCCCTTGCCTTAATCTCGTTTTTCTCCTGCTTCAACTCATTTCACATGGTATCTCTGTCTTAGATTTAGTTGCTTTCATTCTAATCTCCACCAAAAAACTCTTATATTCATGTCAACACACTATAAATAACCTAGTTAGAATAGGGAGTAAAGCTTTAGAATTGGCTGAGGCTCCCATTTGTATATTTGCTCCCTAATAAATCTGTGCTACACTATCTCTTTTTTTTTCCATGGTTTTTCAGTCAGACAAATGATTGATTTGGTTTGATGTAATTCCATTTATCCAGACTTATTTTGGAAGTTTTGACCTGTGCCAAGGAGCTCTCTTGTTTCCCCTAACTATTCCTTTAGTATTCTAAAGGTATCTGGACTTACATTGAGGTCTTTGATCAATTTGTAATCGATACTGGTGCAGGGGGATATATAAGAATCTAACTACAGTTTTCTGTGTACAGCCAATTCTACCAGCACACTTTTGTGAAGAGGCTGTTTTCCTACCATCCTGTGATTCTGGCTTCCTTATCAAAGATTATGTGCCTATAGGAGTGGCTTCCTTTCGGGCCTTCAATTCTGTTGCATTGATGGAATTCTGTGCTTTCATTGGAAAGAATGGCATTACATCATTCCTGAGGAAATGGAAAGACTGGAAATTAGCCAGATCCAATTAAATATATGCTGCATGGTTTTCCTCATTTGTAATAACTAGATATGTCCATAAATCTACAAATTAATCCAATAGATAATAAAGGACAAATAATTACAATTGGACATGATTAACAACACTCTAAGCATTTACATAGCAAGAACAAGGGAAGCTATTTTTAGGAGAGGATCAAAATGGCTCAATAGCTATGTGCATATGACCACATAAAGTGTTGCTTGTTGCAATCAACTCTAAGAATCAATCTAACATGAGAAATACATATATCTGTATATAATTTTCATTGATGTCACAAAATTAACTTACTTCCCTGTAATCTCAAAAGCAAAGTTTTAAGTTTAGAAGATAAAATTGAGGAAAGTTTTCATCTCATAAACTAAAATACATAAGGGAAAAGGTGGGAGAGAAAAGATAAGATGAAAAGTAGAGTGCTATCAATTTAAGAATTCATAAACAATTTCCAAAAATGTACAAGAGAGCTGGGGTAGATTTAGTACTAGATTAATATATACAAAGCCATGGGTTCAATCTCCATGAACGCCTAATAATAAGTTAATAAATAGTAATAATAAAATAATTCCTTGAAATAAATGCTTTCATATTACAGAGGCCTGAATCCTGACAGTAAACACAATACTCTCAATTCTTGTATCCAATGACATGAAACTACAAGAATGAAGAGGAAATAGTTTCCCTTTTCTATCTTTTCCTTTCCTTTTCTGTTTTCTTCTTTTCTTTTTTCCTTTGGCACTACTAGTCCATGAAGTTGCTAAGGCTCTGACCACATTAGACTTTTTTTTCAGCTGAGGTCCTACTTTTTGGTCAATCCTCCCTCCCTGGAACAATAATTTCTTATCTATGGCTTACACAAACGTGAGATAACAGGGAAATTACACCATATCTAGCTCTCTTTGCTTTTGTAATCTCTCACGAATTTTTTTTTTTATCAGATCTGGCCCTGGATATCAGTCTTTTAAACCTCTGCCTTCTAATTAGCAAGGTACATTTCATCTCAAGCTTGGACCCACACTGTTTTTGAGTGTAAACATTTAAAATTGACTTTTTTTTCCTAGATATCATTAAATTTAATTGAGGTTAGTATGAGTCTTTATCATGATATAAGAAGAACACAGAGAAATCCCTTGAATATTTTTTCCAATTTATTTAAATATTTCTAGTATGACATCACAAGTAGGACAGTAATATTTCACAAGTAACTTATGAATACTTCAGTTATTTTAATTATTTTGTGCACATATTAAGTCCAATATAGTTTTATCAACTCTATGTGAATATACCATATATTGTTTTATTATTTGAATCTTATTCTCCAAACCTCCAGGTTAAAAATATTTTTAAATGTGAATTGAATTGTGGTTCAACTCTCTATTCAACTATCATAATTTATTTTTTGAACATTTTTATTATCTTTAAGTTGTTGTACAAAGGATTTGCCATTCGCTCAAACAGTTTATGCATACAGTGCATCTTGATCAATGTCACCCTTTTCAATACTCTCATCCACTCCTCCCAATTAACCCCAGTCTTTAGGTCTCTAAATATTATGTTATGTATGGTATTACTTGCCATTTAACAAAGCAGTTTATGTGTACAATGCACCTGGAATTCCGTTACCACTTCAACATCTTCACCCCCATTTCACACTACCCCTTGCTTTGTATATTTCAATTCTGGGAAGTATGCAATGGATTCTTGCCTGGGTTCTATCCTTTTCCACTTCAAATTTTTACCCTTCTCACATTGCCCCCCCCCACTTTCCTCTCTTGTAGTACACATTTACTGGTATATATTTTATTAGACTTTGACTTAATATATTAAGGGAATTAGAGTATTTTCACTCTCCATGGACTCTGACACTTCAAATATTTCATTTGTACCTCCTTGCATACCATGCAGTGTGTTAACTTTTATGATTATAGGCATTTTCTATCTACCAGAAATGAGGAAAATCATGCCACCTAAGTTTCTCTGGGTCCAGTAAATTTCACTTGACATGATTATTTCTAAGTTTTCCATTTTCCTTAAGAATGGTGCAATATTATTCTTTTTGATGGATGAATAGAATTTGATTATGTATGTATATATATTTATACAGATACATATATATACACATACATACATATATACATACTTGTAAATAGGGATCAAAAATTATGTATATATAATTCATACACACACATACAATTATTGATCCTTTTTTACAATGAGAAGCATCTGGGCAGATTCCATAGTTGGCTTCAGAAAATAATGCAACACTGAACATGATTGTGCTGGCAGCTCCAGTGAGGCCTTCTTTCTGCTCTATTGGATAAATGCCCAAAAGTTGAATTGCTGTATCATAGGGAGGTCTCGATTCAGTTTTGTGAGCCACCTCCATAGTGTTTTCCAAAGTGCATGAAGATTAATTTCCACCAACAGTGTAATACAGTTTCCTTTGGGCCACATCCTTATCAGTATCTGTGATTGTTCGTTTTTACAAAAGACATTGTAACAGGGTTGAGATGAATCACAGCGTTGTTTGGATTTGCCTTTCTTTTATGAAGAGAGAGGTATCTATTTGTCATTTAACTTCTTTTTCTAAGAAATTCTCTTTAAGCCTTTATCCAATATATTAATTAGATTGTTGTTTATTTGAGAGCTTATTTTTGTTGGGTTTAAATTTTTTGATCTCTCAATATGGGTTAGTTATGAAAATCCTTGTCTGGTGCTTAGCTAGTAAAAATATTCTTCCATTCTTTTCTATTTCTATATATCTTGCTAACATTTTCCTTTGCCATGAAGAAACTCTTCAGTTTCATGCAATTCTATGGATTCCAAAAGAATTATATCACACCATTATTCATGAGGAAATGGAAAGACTTGGAACAAACTTATATTAAGAGATATGGAGGTCAGTTCCAACGTTTATGGAATTCAGTGGAAGTGAACACACAAAATTCTATATCCTCTGGGACACAACAGCACAGGCAATAGTCAGAGGAAAATTTATAGCTTTGAGTATGTACATCAACAAATTAGAATCAGCACTAATGATGCACCACTAGGTCCTTGACAAACAAGAACAAGCCAATCCAAAAGCCAGTAGACAGAAATAATATAAATTCGATCAAAGAAATAAATTAATCAGAGTCTCAAAAAACATACAAACAATCATAATTGACTTTTATCTACTAGTAGCTCACAAATTCGCCCAATAAATGTCAATGTAGCTACTTCCAGTGATAGACTCAACCAGCTCAAACCAGTGAACAAAACAAACTTCTAGCATTCTAAGAAACAATGCTTTAATTGCTTTTCTAAAATAAATTTATTCTGTTGTTATCATTAAGGTGATTTATACAGGGATTGCAATTACATGAGTCAGGTAACGAGTACATTTCCTTTTATGAAATGTCTTCAGTTCTCTCACTTGTTCTGAGTCCCTCCCTCCTGTCCCCACCCATATGTTAAATAGTTCACTTTCATTAATGTTCAATGAACTCCACTGCTGCATTTTTTCACCCTTTTCCCTAAAGCTCTGTGCCCACCTCACATCCTGAAGACATACAACGGATATAACATGCATAAAGTAAGGAGACAGAATCACCACAAAATATAAACAACAATAACAAACACAAAACCAAAAAAGGAGTATTCTGTTTCCATATCTCATACTTTGTTTCAGTATGTATATCATTATATATATATATATATATGTATTATATATATATAATTATATTTTCTCATAAAGTCAATTCTGGGAATAAGGTGATAACTTATAATTTTGCTTTGTATTTAAAAATGCCTTTTATTTTAACTTTAAAGTTGTAAGTAACACAATTAAAGTCCTAGTGAAATTTGAAGGTTCGGATTGAAAATTAAATTTTCAAAATGTTTAATAGTTCCATTTTGGCAACCAAAATCAAAAACAGGTATGTTTTATCCTGAAGTGTGTCATTATTTTATTTGAAGAAACTAAAATAAATGTAATATTAATTCAGTGGAAATAAAAAAAGACATCAAATACTTATAGAATGCATCAATTCCATAGATTTTGAGATTTATTTATAAAATTAATAAAACTTGTTTTAAGTAGATTACTTAAGATATGAAACAAGTGATAATTTTCTTTGCTAGGTGAAGTTGATATAGGAATCAAAACCCAAAGATTCCAGAATTCTGTGTGCTTGATACGTGTCAATTTACACATACGCTTGGCTTATCTCAATGTTATATGAAGATAACTGAGAACAGGAGTAGAATAAAAATTCACTCAAAATTTTAGCTTTATTTTGTGATTAAATATGTCTTTTTTAATATCTCTTTATTTTATTTGAAAAATCTGATAAATTTATTTAAGTCACATCAACAATAATGAGAAATAAACAGCCCCTAGCTCCTTAAAAGACGTGAGGAAGCTAATCAAAGAGTAATACAGGAATTGCGAGAGCGGGATGAGACTAGAAAAGATCAATCGAGGCTTTCATGGAATTCATAAATAGACAGCTGAAGGAATTCTGGGAGACCCCAAATGCAATGGTGAATGGAGCCCAACAGAAGGAATTGGAGTCCAAGGAATCCATAACCAATCAAATTTGAGAATAAATACTGACCATCAAATTAAGAAGGTAAAGAAATTCATACAAGATCTAAAACAAAGCTCCAACAAAGAATTTGAAACCATCAAAGCTGACCAATTAGAAGGAAAAGAAATAAAAAACAAAGTAGAAAGTTTTGAGACAGGTTAGACCATGCAGAAGATCGAATATTGGGGATTGAAGACAGCCTAGATATTGTAGAGAAAGAACACACAACTATCCAAGACAAATCCACGAAATATGATAGATCTATTCAACATTTGGAAGACACCATCTGAAGGCCTAATCTGAGGATAATGGCTTTAGGGGAGCAGCTGCAGACAGAAATTAATGGTCTAGGAAATTTCTTTAAAAGAATCCTAGCATAGAACTTCCTAAACACGCAAAAAGATAGGCCTATTCTGATACAAGAACCCCAAATAGACCCTACCGGAAAATTATATCCCACCATGACATTATAATCCCCACAGGATCAATTCAGACCAAGGAAATTAAGATCCTTAGAGCTGTCAAGGAGATAAGATCAAACATTTATAAAAGGAAACAAATTAGAATAACCTCAGATTTGTCAGCAGAGACAATTAAAACAAGAATGGAATGATGTATATCATGCCCTAAAGACAAACAACTATCATCCAAGAATACTGTACCCAGCTATACTCTCCTTCATAACCAGAGGTCAAATAAAAACCTTCCATAGCAAAGAAAATCTTAAACAATATGTCTCCACCAAACCATCCCCACAAAAGATTTCGTCATATAGAAAATCAAAAAGACCACAATAAAGGCCAAGAAACTGCACCCAAACTGAGAATCAAGAACCATAGGAAGAACCCAGTTGCCGCAACCCCCAAGAAGGTGGATAACATGGCAAGAAATCCCGAATACCTCTCATTCCTAACTTCCAATATTAACGGACTTAACAAAGACTGTCTAGTTGGATTAAAAAGCAAGATCCTTCTATCTGCTGCCTTCAGGAGTCACACCTTGCCCCTAAAACAAACACATTTTTCATGAAAGGAAAAGAAAAACAAAACAAAAAAAAATTTCAATACTTATCTAGGGGTTCATTAAGGTGGACCCATTGCAACAATGAGATGTACAAGTCATTATGTCCAAAAACGAACATTACAAATTTGGTGGGGGTTGGGGGGAGGAGCAGGTAGAGGGAGAGGAGGAGTGTGGGAAGGAATAGAAAGGGGAAATACAGAGGAGGCAACAATGCTTGATAAGAAATGTACTCATTATCTTGCCCATGTAATTGTAACTCCTCTGTAAGATATTCTCACAATAAAATTAAAATAAAAAAGAAAACAACAACAACAACAAAAAACATATTTTGAAAGTGAAAGAATGGTACAAAATCTACCCAGCAAATGGCCCACATAAACAGGTGGAAGTTGCAATCCTAATATCAGATAAAATAGACTTCAAATTAAAATTAGTGAGATAATATAAAGAAAAACACTACATACTAATTAAGGGATCTCTCCTCTAAGAGGATATTACAATTCTAAATATCTATTCGCCAAACAATGGAGCACACAAATTTTAACCAAGAGACATTACTTTCCCTCAAGTTTCACATAGATCCAAAGCCATTAATAGTCAGGGACACCACTATCCCCACTAGATCGATCAACTCAGCAAAAACTCAATAACTAAAAATAAAACAAAAAACAAAAAAGCTCAAAGGTCATTTAAACTATCAGTTAATGTAGGTGCTCTCAACTTTCTTCATCAAATCAGTCACCTGTAATACAGCAAGCTAAATTATATTTAACTTCATTCATCAACTATGAAAAAGTTTCATTTGAAAAGCATTTGAATGCTGATCTGTTAGGATGTTAATGAGATGTACATGTCGTTATGTCAAAAAACGAACTTTGCAACTTTGTTAGGGGGAGGGAGGGGATGCGAAGGGATGGGAAGGGGAAACAAAGGAGGAGGCAACAATACTTTATAGGAAATGTACTCATTATCTGCCCATGTAATTGTAACCTCTCTGTACGGTATTTTTAAAATAAAAAATTTTATAAAAGAAGAAAAAAAACTCAACAGATCTAAACAACTGCATAGATCAACTAGATTTAACAGACAATCTACTGAATATTTCAACTAGCAGCATCAGAATACACGTATTTCTCAGCAGCACACGAAACATTTTCCAAAGTATACCACATTTTAGGTCACAAGGCAGAAGTGCAAATTCAGAAACATTGAAGTTATAACATGCATTCTCTCAGAACACAAGGGAATACAATTTGAACTCAACAGAAAAAGCCACCAAAGAAAGTACTGTAACACATGGAGCCTGAACAACACATTGTTTTTTTTTTGTTTTTTGTTTTTTAATTTAATTTTATTTTATTTGTGAAAATACTGTACAGAGGGGTAAAAATTACATGGGCAGGATAATGCATACATTTCTTACGAAGCATTGCAGCCTCCTCCTTTGTTTACCCTTCACATCCCTTCCCAGCCTCCCTCGCCCCCCCCCACCCAATCCTTCCCCCCCTCCCTGCACCGATGCTGTAAAGCTCGTTTTCTACATTACAACTTGTACTTCTCATTGTTGCAACAGGTCCACCTGTATCCTTAAACGACTTGTTTTTCCCCATCTCCTTCACAAGTTATACTGACATCAAATATAGTGAAAGCGGGGGTTATACTGTGGGGGAGAGACATACAAAGCAACAAAGAAATAATCTTATAAATGCATTAGAAACACATGCATGAAAGTAAAAAAACAGGGCTGGGAAGGTGGCTTAGTGGTAGAGCACTTGCCTTGCATGTTCCAGGCCCTGGGTTCGATTCCTCAGCACCACATAAGCAAAAAGAAAAAAGCCGGAAGTGGCGCTGTGGCTCAAGTGGTAGAACGCTAGCTTTGAGCTGAAAAGCTGAGGGACCCAAAGCCCAGGCCCAGAGTTCAGGCCCCACGACCGGACCCCCAAAAAAAAAAAGAAAAAAGAAAAAAGAAAAGAAAGAAAAAAAACTTTGAAATACATATCTAAGGGCTCATTTTCCTAACATCACATTATCTGACCTTTTCCTCTTGACTCATACATATACTAGATATTGCAAATAAGGGAAACCATGGGACCTGTGTTTCTTTGGGCCTGGCTTACTTCACTTAATGTATTTTTTTCCAAGTTTTTCCATTTCCTAACAAATGGGGCAATGTCATTCTTTCAGATGGAGGCATAGAATTCCATTATGTATATATACCACATTTTCTTGATCCATTCATCTACTGAAGGACATCTGGTTTGGTTCCATATCTTAGCTATGGTAAATAATGCTGCAATAAACATAGTTGTGCTGGTAGCTTTAGTATGGTCTTGTTTGTAAACATTTGGGTAAATGCCCAAAAGTGGGATTGCTGGATCATAGGGGAGCTCTATGTGAAGTCTTCTGAGGAACCTCCTTACTGCTTTCCAATGTGGTTGAACAAGTTTACATTCACACCAACAATGAAGTAAGATTCCCTTCTGTCCACATCCCCTCCAGCATCTGTTGTTGTTAGAGTTCTTGATTTTTGTCATTCTAACTTGAGTGAGGTGGTATCTCAACATTGTTTTGATTTGCATTTCTTTTATGGCTAGGGAGGTTGAGCATTTCTTCATGTGTCTATTGGCCATCCTTCTTTCTTCTTCAGAGAAGTTTCTCTTTAAGTCTATAGCCCACTTATTTATTGGGCAGTTGTTTCTTTGAGGATTTGTTGTTGGGGGATTTAATTTTTTGGGTTCCAAGTATATTTTAGATATGAGACCCTTATCCGTTGTATGGCTAGTGACAATCTTCTCCCAATCCGTGGGCTTTCTATTGATCTTGTTAGCTATGTCCTTTGCCATCTGAACAACACATTGTTGAATCACCAGTGGGTTGTGGAAGAGATTAGTAAAGAAATTCAATCGTCCATGATATTCAACAAAAATGAACATACAAATTACCAGCTTCTCTGGGACCCAGTAAAGGCAGTCAATAAATAAGGAGATATGAAACCAACAATTCAAGGAGACATTTGATATCCTTGAAATAGATTAGCAAGATAAACCCCAATACAGTGGATGGAAAAATACCATTAAAATTAAATGAAGTAAAATCCAAAAAAAACCCCTAGAATCAACAAATCGTTGGTTTTTCGAAAAACTTACCAAAATTGACAGATCCTGAGCAAATCTTACCAGAAAAAACAAGAGAACACAACCAAATAAACAAACTCAGAGATCAGAATGGAAACGGTACCACAGAAACAAACAAGATTCAGAGCATTATAAGGGAATACTTCTCAAACCTCTTGCTAATAAGTTTGAGAATCTTGCAGAAATGGAACTTCTCCTAGCAAATATCGACACGCCAAAACTAGACTAAGATGAGTTAAACCATCTTAACAGGCCCATATCAAACATTGAAATAGAAACAACAATAAGAGAACTCCCATCTAAGAAAAGCCCAAGACAAGATGATTTTACAACGGAATTATAAAAGGCCTTCAAAGCAAAGCACACACCAATACTCCTCCAAATCTTCAAAGAAATTTTAAAAGAAAGTTCAAGACCGAACTCATTTTATGAAGCCATCATAAACGTAATCCCATAACCAGGCAGGGACTCAGGAAACAAAGAGACTCATTTCTTTGATGCACATTGATGCAAAACTTTTCAACAAAATTTTGGCCAATCAACTTCAACAATTACTCCAAAAAATTATAGACCACAATCAAATAGGACTCATTTCAGGGATGCAGAGCTGGTTCAATATACACAAATCAATTAATATAATTCATCATATCAAAAAGAACAAGGATAAGAACAACATGGTTATCTCAATAGATGCAGAAAAAACATTTGACAAGATCCAACATTCCTTCATGATGAAAGCTCTGGAAAAACTAGGAATCTACGGAACATTCTTCAATGCAATAAAGGCTGTATATGACAAACCTACAGCCAGCATTATACTAAATGGTGAAAAACTAAAGCCATTTTCTCTTAACTAAGAAATGAGACAAGGATGTCCACTCTCTGCACTTCTCATCAATTCAGTATTAGAATGCCTAGCTACAGCAATAAGACAAGATGCAAACCTAAAAGGTACAGGAATAGGGAAAGATGACATAAAACTCTCCCTCTTGCAGATGATATGATCTTGTATTTAAAGAAGCCCATGGATTCCACTCTCAAATTATTCATGCTGATTCAAAACTTTGGCAAAATAACAGGGTATAAAATTAACCCTGACAAATCAATGGCTTTTCTGTACACCAACAATCATAAAAGTGTGGCTGAAATCAGGAAAGGAACTCCATAATAGCCTCACAAAAAATGAAATACCTAGGAATTAACCAAAGAAATGAAGGATCTCTATCAAGAAAACTATAAAAACCTGAAAAAGGAAATCAAAACAGAACTTAGAAAGTGGCAAAAACTCCCATGCTCCTGGATCAGAAAGATCAAGATCGTGAAAATGGCAATACTTCCCAAGGCTATCTACAAATTCAATGTGATATCCATCAAAATTCCAACCTCATTCGTCAAAGAAATAGAAGAGGCAATCCAAAAATTCATATAGAACAATAAAAGAACCTGAATATCAAAACGATCCTTAACAGAAAGAGCAGTGCTGGAGGAATATCAATACCAAATTTCAAACAGTATTACAAAGCTATAGTAATTAAAACAGCTTGGTACTGACACAAGAACAGGCCTCAGGACCAATGGAATGAAAGTGAAAACACAGAAATGAACCCACAGACCTATAGCCATCTAATCTTTGATAAGGGGGTTAAAAAAAATAGAATGGAAGACAGCCTCTTCAGTAAATGGTGCTGGCAAAATGGGTTAATCACTTGTAGAAAACTAAAGCTCGATCCTTATATATCACCCTGCACCAGAATCAACTCCAAATGGACCAAAGACCTAGTAATCAAAGCAGACACCCTAAAAACATTACAGAACAGAATTGCACATACCATAGGTCTCCTTGGCAGAGGCTGAAATTTTCTTAATAGAGACCCAGAAACACAACAAATAAAGAAAGGTAGCACAAATGGGATTGCAAGAAATTGCAGACCTGCATGGCAAAGGACATAGCTAGCAAGATCAATAGAAAGGCCACGGATTGGGAGAAGATCTTCACTAGCCATACAACAGACAAGGATCTCATATCTAAAATATACCTGGAACTCAAAAAATTAACCCCTCAACAACAAATCCTCAAAGAAACAATGGCCCAATAAATAAGTGGACTAAAGACTTAAAGAGAAACTTCTCTGAAGAGGAAAGGATGGCCAATAGACACATGAAGAAATGCTCATCCTCCCTAGCCATAAAAGAAATGCAAATCAAAACAACATTGAGATACCACCTCCCCCTAGTTAGAATGGGTATAATCAACAACTCTAATATCAACAGATGCTGTAGGCAATGTGGCCACAAGGGAACCGTATTGCATTGTTGGTTGGAGTGTAAAAATATTCAACCACTTTGGAAAGTAGTATGAGGTTCCTCAAAAGACTCTATGTACAGTTCCCCTATGACCCAGCAATCCCACTTTTTGACATTTACCCAAATGATCGAAAATAAGAGCATACTAAAGCTACCAGCACAACTATGTTTATTGCAGTATTATTTACCATAGATAAGATATGGAACCAACCCAGATGCCCCTCAGTCTATGAATGGATCAAAAAAAATGTGGTATATATACACAATGGAATTCTATGCCTCCATCAGAAAGAATGACATTGCAGCATTTGTTAGGAAATGGAGAGACTTGGAAAAATTATATTAAGTGAAGTAAGCCAGGCCCAAAGAAACAGAGGTCCATGGTTTCCCTTATTTACAATTGCTAGTATATGTCTGATGCAAATAGAAAGGGTCAGATAAGTTGATATTAGGTGAAATGAAACCCAAGATAAGGACTCAAATGGTTTTTCTTCCTTGCTATTTTTTTCTAGCATACTTACATTATGATTTCTTTGTCGCTTTTTATGTCCCTTCCCCATGGTATAAGCATTCTTTTGATGTTGCTACAATTTGGGGAGGGGAAGGGAAAAATAAGTTGTTCAAATAGAGAAACTGGTGGACCCATTTCAACAATGAGATATATAAGAGCTTATATCAAAAACGAACTTTACAACTTTGGGATGGAGGGGGGACCAGGAGGTGGGAGTGGGGGAGAGATGGGAAGGAATGATTAGAGGAAAAAAAATGAGGAGGCATAATACTTGATAAGAAATGTACTCATTACACTGCTCATGTAATTGAAACCCCTCTGTACACATTTTCACAATTAAAAAATCATTAAATAATAAAAATCCATGCCAGATTTTTTTTTGTCGGTTGTGGGGTTGAATCTCTGGGCCTGCACACTGTCCCTCAGCTATTTAGCTCAAGGCTACCACTCTAGCACTTGAGCCACAGTGCGGTTTCTAGTTTTCAGTTGGTTTATTGTAGATAAGAGTCTCACAGACTTTTCTGCCCAGGCTGGCTTTGAACCACTATCCCCAGATCTCAGTCTTCTGAATAGCTAGGATTATAGGCATGAGCCACTAAAGCACAGATCCAAGTCCATTAAAGAAAACATACTTATTGAAATTTCTGGCTTTTTCCAATAAGCAATCTTACTTTTTCAGCATTAGTTTATAACTATGAGTTATTTTTAGATGTAACTGTGAGTTTTTTAAATAGAATCAAATATAATTTTACTGTTATTTATTATCTCACAAAAATCCACTGTAACTGATTTCCCCAAAGTCCATTATTACAGACTATATTAATCACTATTATTATTACACTCTATATTACATATAGCGTGAAGTGAAAATAGTTTGGACTATTTCATATAAATTCGTAGATGCTATTTTAGCATTATAAATTCATATCTGTGATTTTAAATCAAGGAAAGAAGATTTTAGGGTTAACATGAAATATGAAAGTGTAGTGTGTCCCAATTAAACCAAAATTCTGAGTTCATACAGAAAAAAATTATTTTCTTTCCAATAAAGTCTTTGAAGTAATACTATTGGAAATAGTGAGGCAAAAGGAGGAAGAATTCAAATCATGTCAAACAATGTCCCTGTTATTCTGTTATCCCCTCCACTAAGAAGACCTGCCCATTCCTAGTTGTAACAAAATTTCGAGTGTCTATCTTAGAATTCTATTTGGAAATTTCTAAATCACTGAGTCTTTTTGTACTTTGTGTTATATGAAATAAAATATAGACACAAAAATTTGAAATAAAATGCACACATATGTTGAAGTCATCACAGCTGGAAAAACAACCAACAAAGTAGAAAGAAAGGGGAAAAATGAAAAGAATTACAAAATAGGACCAAAAGTTCCAAGGAGATTATTTTAAAAGCACACACACACATATACAGCTAAAATAAAAATTATGAGAGGAAAAAAAGTTAATAGAAAACAATTGTTTAAATATAAAAATTTAAAAAAGCTTATAAAAAGAGTTCTTTGAATTTTGGCTTTTTTTGGTGGGGGGATGGAAAGATTATGTATCTCCCCTGTATCCATAACCAGTCTCGTGGTGGAGTCTCTGTTCTGCTTTTGGTGTTTGGTTTTCCTGTGGCTTGATTGGTTTCTTAAGTGAATTTGTTTGAGCAGGCAGAAAAATGCTCTACATTACCCACAATTTTGGGATCCTCCTCCCAGGCTAGTTCAGTGGGAGGGATATCTACTTAGAGTCACAAAAGAGGGAGATGGCTCTTTCCTCTAGTTTGGAGATGCTGTGATGAGGCTAGGTTCTGGGTAGGGTTGAGGCCTTTCAGCTTACAGTGGCTTATCCCTGAGGGGCTAGCTCCTGAGACTCTCACAGAGCGCAGTCTGGAGCCATTCTTAGGATTTATGTTTACTGAGTTTCAACAGTTTTTCCAGGCTGCTGTAGGGAGTGTTAGCCTCTGGCTCTTCCAAGTGTAGAAAGTCACTCCTCTGTGGGCAGAGCTATTTCTGCCTGGGCAGGGTGACTTTCCCCTGGGTGGAGCTGAGCCTGCCAGGTCAGGTCAGGTTCTTATGACCTGCTAAATGACTCTTGAGGCCTTAGTTGGAGCTAGTTTGCTCAGCCAGGCCTTTGTCAGTATCAAAGATGGAGATCTCCGGTGTTGGGGGTGAGGGGTGGCCTTTCCTCCTCTGATCCCTGAGAAGGACAGAGGATGTCAGGGTTCTATCATGCCAGAGTCTTGGTTCCTGGGCCGTCTCTGGTCTGTGATCTGCAGGATGAAGATATCTACTCCTTGTCTGTTCTTGCTGGCGTAGTGTAGAATCGCTCGTCCGCCACATCTGCTGCCTTTGTACTGGACTCTCTTCATAGGTTTGGAAGCTTTGGCCCTCTCTGCTGCCAATGCTGCCACTGCTGCTGCAGCTGTGGCTACTGGCAAGTGCTCAGATCTGTCTCCTTGCCTAGATTTTCCCTCTTTTGCCAAATTTTCTGTACTGTGATGGCACACTTGGTGTGATTCTTTAGCCTAGGACTGTTCACTGGAACACTAAAACTGCTTTCTATGGGAGAGCTTGTTTAGCCTCCAGCTTCTCCTCCACCCTCTTCCTCTGAAACTTCACTCACTCTTTTAATGTGAAGTATGGCTCCTATTTTTTATAAGGTGAATCAAGCAGAGGAATCCGTTTAAGATGTGAAAGAGCCTGTGAAAGAGTCTTTGACATTGAAAATTGTCCTGGGTATGAATTTTTGGACAAATATCCCCATTCAAAGACAAATGATTTTTTTTTATTGAGCTGGTAATGGGGTTTGAACTCCTGGCCTTGAGCTCTGGGCTTTAATTCTCAATGTTTGGACTATATCACCTATACACATTCACTTCTTCCTTTTACCAAAAGTGAAAGAAAGAATCCCTTAGATTTATTTATTTGGAATGGCTTTGAATATCAATTGTCAAATTTGAAGCTACCCAGTAGGTAGGTGTAAGCCACTGGTTCTATTGTAGAACTAACTTCTCAAGAGTAAATAATCACAAAAAAAGAGAAAAGAATTCAATTATTTATGTGTTGTCTGATAAGCCATATTACTTGCTACTAGAAGAGAAAAGAGAGCAAGTAAAGATGAATATGGAGGAGTGAGACACAAAGAGAGAAGGTAGGGGAGGGTAAGTGAGGAAAGGGAAAAGGAGGAGCCGAGAGGAGTGGAGAGATGAGTAGAATTGTGTATTCCTCACTAAGGTACTGTTGGACAATCAGTGCCTTTGCATGTATGTAGCCAAAGATTTATATTTATGATAGTAGTAAGTTGAGATAAAAAATACCGGTTTATAGGTAATATCCTGTTAGTGTGCTTCCTCCTGCACCAAGGGCACCACAGTTAGATTGTTACAGATAAGGCAAGAGTAAGCAGTTTTAGTGATTCTGAGAAACAATAATTGACATGCCAGGAATGCTCCTTTGTATGGTGAAGTCAAGCATCACTCTTGTGCCCTGCTCCAGTCTTCCTCTCAGCAAGAATAGCAGAAACAGAAGAGGAAGGAGATATCTGAGTAATGATCACCTCTCTGTTTTTTCTTCCTTTGGCCTCTCAAATAATAAAGCCCAAGGAGACTTAACATGAAGTAGTGGGGAAAGTGGGGGGAGGGAAGATCAGTCTAGCTTAATGTGAAAGTTGTAAAATAATTGGGACAGCGTTTCAAATACTGAAATAAAACCATTGTAATTATTAATAAAAACTAACTCTAAATTTATTTGAAAATGTAAAAGACTACAGGACTCACTACATAGTGGAATCTGTATAATCAAACTTACTCAATCGTCTATCATCAGAAATTGAAGACCGTTCCTAAACTTTCAATACTAGGTTAATTACCTTCGATATTCACTTAAACTGTGTGAATATGATGCAGAAAACATGACTTTAAATTTAGATTGCTGAAGTGACAAGCAATGGAAATTCATGATGGATAGCACAATGCGAAGAGCATGGAAATTATTTTCCTTCCATCTTCAGTGCGTAGGGAAGGATAAAAGCTCCAATTCTGAATTTAGGACTGAAGGTGAATAGTAAAGGAGACCTATTTCAGCCATTCAGAGATTAGTAATGTGGAGAAAATTCCTCATTTATGTAGGCCAAACATGGAAGTGAGGATGTGGCAATCCCAAAGCCATATCCCAAAGTCAGAGATATTTAACAAAATACCATGAAGTTCAAACAAGACTTAAAAGGGAGAGTTGGGCTTAAGGGGACTAGAGAATAAGAATGGAGAGGGAAATGGTGAACTAATACAATCATACACATGTGAGAATATAAGTAGGAAACTTGAAGGAATAGATGGGGTTGGCGTAAGGGAAGGAAGAAAAATAGAAAGTTTGACAATGATCCAGATGTATTGAAACGCACATATACTCTATTCAACACTGACATGATGAAGCGAAACTCCTTTGCACAACTAGCTAAAAATTAATTTTTTAAGTTTTAATATTAAGAGAGCAGAAGCATAAATCTTTAGAAATAAATAAAAGGATAGCTTTGACATATTACTGAGGCTTGTGTTCCTTTCAATATGCAAAATTTAATGTGTCAAGCCTGTTGCAAATGTAAATCTTATTTTGCCAATCCTTTTTGCAAATTGCTTAAAATATAGAGAACCAAATGCCACTATCCCTTCACTTTCAATAAAAAAATCTTATACACCTTTAGGTTTCTCAGGTGTTTATAAATATTTTAATGTAATGCATTTGAACTAATTTTATTCTACATTTAAGTTTAAATTTTAAATCACTTAATTCTTTTAAAATCCTCTCACTCGGGCACAGGTCTGGATAGATAACTGATGTGGGCAGAATCAGAATTATTCAGAAGGCTATAAAAGAATGTTTACCTAATTTTCTCTCTGCAGGATTATAGAATACAGACTGTCCTTATTAGGAAAATGGAAAAGGTATAGGACAGACTCAATAATCAATGGGAAATGATTGTTTATTAAGGAACAGCGAGAGGCATAGCCATTCCAAAGGGTTTGAAGGTTGTGTGAGGGATCTGGGACAGGATTTTTGTTTTTATAGGAGGTCTGAGCAAGGAGAGGTTATTGAAAAACCCCTAGGTCAAAAAGGTGGGGGCTTTTCAGTTGGGCCCACAATGGAATATTTACAGCTAGGCCTATGTGGGTTGCCCTGCCTTCACTTCAAAGGAATTCAAACATACCTGGAATTTTGCCTGGAATCTGTATTGGCCTAGGACAATAGGATGGGGGTCAATCCCTCATATTCCATCTTTAGATACATAAAATGATAGGGCAAAGAGGGGAGAGGCTATTCTTCATATAGGATCTTTGGAAACATAAAAAGAATTGGGCTGAGAGTGAAGTATCATTAAGTTATGAGAACAAAGCAGATTCCAATGGTTTTAAACCCTGGAGTATAAAAGGTGGAGGTCATTGTGGTCATTTCTGGCAAAGTCCTGCTGGCATGGGAATGTTGAGCAGTCATTGGGGCCGGGGCCTTCAGGTCCAGGTCTGTGCTGGGTCTAAGCCAAAGCCTCTGGTTGCCTGCAGTAATAGGATGGCCTTGACTTGGTCCCAGGTCTAAGTGAGGGCTGTTATCCTGTTATAGAGAAAGTTGAAAATGCTGAGATCAGCCAAAAGGCTGACATGGTGGCAGGACTAGATACGAGTGATACAGGAAAACACACCCTGGACACAAGCCAGAAAAATTCCATTTGGATCATGAGTCGAAAACCAGTCAGAAGCCAGACCTGAATTGGAGTAGATAAAGGCCTGGTGAGAGAGCTTGATCATTTCCTATAAATAGCAGGTAACAAAGGCAAGAATATAAATTCCTGTCCAGTTAGAAGTTACACAGATATGGACATTAGATGGACAAGCTTCTCAACTTGTTTCTATTGACCTCCTGGCTCTGGTTAATTCTGAAAGGGCAGGCACAAAGTGGCTGATGTGACATCATCTCCTCTTACTTTTTTCCACCTTGTCCGGTGGTCTAGGTGCTTGTGGCTGGGATATGGGCTTTGAACTCAAAGCCAGAGCATTTTCCCTGAGCACTTCTGCTCGAGGCTAGTGTCCTACAACTTTGACTTGGAGGGCCATATTTAGTATTTTGATGGTTAATTTTTGAGCCAGCTTCCAGACTGCTCTTTGCTGGTTATCTGGGAGATAGAGTATCTGAGGGATTTTTCTGCCGGGCTGGTTTGAACTGCAATCTTTGCCACAAAACCCTTTAATATTTCCAATTAAAGCAACAAGGAGATCAATGGGAACAAGCATAGCTTACATGCACCCTGTCAAGAATTGATCAACAAATACTTGCCAGAACACTGCAATGACACAACTCAATAGATGGGATGAGAGTTTCAACAATAATGCTAAGACCAGTATGTTGATTAATGGGAATGATATAGAGAGACATTACTACTAAGTGGAACATGAAGGATGAAGCCACTCTCTTTCATCTACCAGGGCTAAATCATGGTAGCTAATCATGAAAATTTGTAAAAAGAAGAATGGAAGAATAATTCTGGTTCCAACGAATGTCGGATATAAGAGCATGGACTTAACTGGAAATAATATCATGTTGAGAGAGCAGGAATTATACTAGCAATGACCTGGTTGCTAAGATCACATTTCTTTTTTCCTTTTCCTATTTTTTTTGATGGTTGTGGGGCTTGATGTCTGGGCCTGGGCAATGTTCCTCCACTGTTCAGTTCAAGGCTAGCTCTCTATCACTTGAGCCACAGCGCCAATTCCAGTATTCTGGTGGTTAATTGGAGATAAGTGCCTCGGAAACTTTGAATTGCAATCCTCAGATCTCAGCCTCCTGAGTAGCTAGGATTAGGCCTGAGTCACTGGCACCAGGCTTAAGATCACATTTCTGACAATGTACATTCAGGATATGTAATGTGTATGTTCATCTAACTTTATATGAATTATTGTGTTAAAAATCTGTGCTACAGATGAGACTTTACACTTACAAAAATGTTTCTAGTTAAAAAGTTGATACTCCTGTAAAAATAAAACCTAAGAATTTAAAGAGGTCTGGGAAGTTCAGTTTGCATCCAGTCTGGGCAGAACAGTCTTTGAGACACTACCTATCATTAACCAGCCAAAAGCTGCATTGGAAGAATTACTCAAGTGATGGAGTACTAGTTATGAGCAAAATTGCTGAATAAGAGCTTGAGGTTTTTGTATACATACATACAAACATGCACATACAAACAGAAGCACTTATATGTGCAAACACATATATGCAACAACTCTCAGAATGTATATAAATGTTAGAAAATGATAGAAAATTTGTCCTGAGGAAGACTACAACATGTGATAATTTTTAATATTAGAAAGTCGTCAAGTAGGAGGCAACAATGCTTGATAGGAAATGTACTCATTACCTTGCCAGTGTAATTGTAACCCCTCTGTATGGTATTTTCACAATATAAAAAACTAAACATAAAAAAAGTCCTTAAGTGAACTTTCCCCAAAAAAGGTTGAGAATATTACATAGATAGGTCGCAGAGATAGTAAGAAAATCAAGTTATCATAAGGGATCAGATCCATCCATGGAGGAATGAATCAGAGACCACTGCACGTGCATCTGATAATATTAATATCCTGTGTTAAATGTTAGAACATCTTTTTTAAATTGTACATAAACATCCTGAGCAGTCAGTCTAGTGGATAAGATCATCAGAGAAATTCAGAATTGCTAGTCTGTTTCTAGATTAAATAAACCATCTAACTATAGCAGGGCAATGTGATACAAGTATGGAATTCTAGCACTCAGACTAAGACAGGAGTGGAATTACAAAGTGATACCTTCCCTGGACCAGGTAGTATAATTTCGTGTCAATAAAACAAACCAAAGAAGAAGAACATAATACAGAGTTGGGAAGTTTTTCATTATGTTTTGAGAAGTCAAGTTTCCTATTGAAATGCAACTCATATATAATCCTCAGTTGTGTTTTAAATGCTCTCTTCATTACAGATATTCCTAGATGGTTCATGATTTCCAACCAAAAATTTGAAAAAGTAAGTATCATTCTGTTGGATTCCAAAGAAATGATGAAGGATTACAAAATGTTAAGCATGGAGAAATAGAGAAGTTCCTCTAATGTAGGAATTTGTAGACCTGGCTAATTGGAATTTAGATTTAAAATAAATATTTTTCTTTGTAATTTCATATTCTATTGGATATTACAAAATTCTTTTCAAGTAAAAGATTTAATTTGCAAATTCAGAAATAATTCTGGCATTCTATTTGCCTAGAATATTCTTTCAAGTGAGATATAATTAGAACTGAGTTAATAGATAATTCCAACAGTTCATATATAGTATGATAATGTGATAATCTAGACAGAGTTGCCAACAAATGGATGATACTAATTTATAAATTTAGAAAAAGAGCAATTTTTGAGACTTTAGTATAACATGGTATGAAGAGTGTAATTGTGTGACATGGTTTGGGATTTGTTTTTATTTTTTTGTTGCTGTTGTTTGGTTTGTCCTAGGGCTTATCCTCTGGCCCTGGGCACTATCCCTGAGCTTGTTTTTGCTCAAGGCTACTGCTCTTTCACTTGAACCTCAGTGCCACTTGTGTCTGGCTTTTCCTGGGAAGTTTATTGGAAATAAGAATCTAAGGTACCTTCCTGCCTCGGTGGGCTTTGAACCATAATTTTCAGATCTTAGCCTCCTGAATGTCTATGATAGATAAAAAAATATATCTAAGTATATATAATATTTGCAAGTGTTCGGATTTCAAGAATACCACTGGGGAGAAAAGGAGATGCAGGAAAGTTTAGTGTAGCATTCTTTCCACCAAAGGAACAGCATCCCATTAGGAGAAGTGTAATACTTTTTCACAATAGTGATAAGCTAGTCATGATGTGAATTTAGGGATTTTAAGGTGTACCTTACATGTTGGAACCTGTTAGGCTAGTTTGACTTTACGGCATAAAACCTTGGGATTGATTGTCATAGAAATAATAACTTACTTTGATGAACGAATGTGTGCTCTTGAGGAATTAATTATTATATATACTTCATAGTTTTATCTTCTACCAGAATGTGGCTATTTTTTCTGTTCTCTTTTAAATATGCAATGCCCCATTGGAAACTGCATCTATTGCAGAACTGAATAAAATGCAAATAAGTACTGTTTTGAATGTCTCTGGTATGGCACGTTCAGAATTTGAAAATGAATAAATAGTAGTCATAGGAATTTTGAAGAACACGTATATTCTATCCTCTTACAATTATTCAGTTTTAAAAGTTAGGAGTTTCCATAGAATTGAACTGTTTTCTGTTTAGTATGAGGCAGTATTAAAATAATGTTTTTTTCAAAATTATGGCAAATATATTGTGAAAATATTGTATACTTAGATAACATTCAAGTTGATGACCCTCTGATAAAGGGGTAATTAATTCAAATTAGAAGCCATATAGTGTTCATTTTCTAAAAAAGTTAATACACATAGAATGACATTTACTATAGCATTACAGTGAAATTATTTGTAGCTTATTTTTTAATTTAATTTTATTGTCAAGGTGATATATAGATGGGGTTGCAGTACTTGTAAGGTAGTGAGTACATAATATGTCAAACATTTTGCCCCTCCCTCATTTTTCTCACACTTTTCCCTCACCTCATACCCCTCAGAAGTTGTAATGTAAATTTCCAATATGTTGTCTTGTGAGTATTTCTATTGTATTGGTTTGTCCTTTGTTTCTCCATTTTGTTGTTCCTCTTCCCTTGCCAAATTAAGATAAATGTATATAAAATACACAGGATACTGAAATCAAATACAGCAGGGGATAAACCATAGGGGAAAACACAAAACAAAAAAGAAATCACATAGTATATTAAAAAGAACAACGACAAAGAAAAAACTCTGTTTCCATATCTAGGATCTCATTTTGCTCAGCATCATCTTATATGGTTATATATACATAGCTATTGATACATTCTGCTCATCTGCTAGGACTATCCTAGACATTTCCTAGTTATTGCAAATGACAGAAATCATGGAATCTGTTTCTTTGTGTCTTGTTTATTTTACTTAGTAGGATTTTTGCAAGTCTTTCAATTTCCTTATGAATTAGAAGCATTGAATTCCACTGTGTACATATATATGTGTATGTATACATATATATGTGTGTGTGTGTGTGTGTGTGTGTGTGTGTGTGTGTGTCTGTGTGTGTATATATCATATTTTGTCAATTCAGTCATCGACTGAGTGGCATATTTGTGTAAAACCTGATTGCATGTAAGTGTCACTTAGGGTCATTCAAACATGACAAATGCCACTTCTCCAGATGTTCTAAAATCACGATTTCTAAGTAAGATAGGATTTTATGGTAGTACAAGTGTTGAGATATCTGCATGAGTCTAATGTATATCTTGGACAGAATTAGGCAGAAAGAAATCTAATATCAAATAGGACAAAAATGGTAGTGAAGAATATTCCCTTGAGAAAAATATAGGAGGCTGCCAGAAGTATGAAGAAATTCAGATAATTTTGAAGAATTTAGAATTGCAAGTTCAAGTATGTCTCTTTAAATAAAAATTATGTAAGTGGAAGGGTAAAAGATGTTAGAGAGAAGAAAATAACTGACAGCAAATCATTGTCCCAACTTAGAGTACAAAAGAAATAATCTATAAATTCCAAGTAAAAAAGAGACCAATATAATATGTCCCACTTAATTTAGGTACATGCAAAATATTTACTTGGCATTTTCCTACTTTAATGCTTCAAAATAAAGAAGACATATGAAAAGTTATGTGATTGTCATTACTTCAACCTGAACTCTAACTGTAATGAGCCCTCTTTTTCTCACTTTGCACTTGGAAAATAGTCCCTATGTTGATGATGTTTTGGCTAATTAGAGTCAGAGTTAGGGGCTTCTATTTGTAAAATTAACTCAGAATAATTTAAAACAGTTTTCCTCACGGTATCCAACTACATTTTCTGAAGCTGTACTTTGAAAACACCATCATACCTGAGCACATTATTTGAATTCACACTTCAGCATTTCCTTGACACCTTCGACTTTGTGCCTTCCTTCTTTTTTATACATTCCTTTTCAGTTTATAGTTGTCCTATTGCCATTTCATCTGTACAAACTTCTAAGAACATGGTTCAACTACCACTTCTTGTTTGCACACACCCAGTCTATGTAAGAAGGTACTTTGTCCATGTTAAGCAATAGAGTAGTACTCACTCTCTGAGGAGAAAACTTCCACAGTATAACCCTATGTCCACATTAGAGGATGTAGAATGTAAAGCAGTTTGACACAAACAGTGATACTAGAATTGAAACGCTCCTTTGGGACATTTTTTGTAGCTCAATTTGCCCAGGAAAAATATAAATATCCACAAACATTGGAGCCAATTAGTAACTAACCAAATTAAGACTAGATCATAGATGTTGTGTTGATACACGTCACCATTGTATTATTATTACATCAGAATCATTCCTTACTTGCAAATGTGTATGAGAAAATGAAAGAAAGGCATTAAAGCAAAATGTCTTACCTTTTTAAGCATTTAATCTTAGTGGGGACGGTAATGTCTCAACTCTTTCATTCAATAAAAGCTTGAAGTATATAAGAGCACTTCTTACATATAATAATTTCTGGCAGGTTGATTGACAGGGTTATTTCAGTATGGAGATATCTCTAACAATATCTTGACTTAAGTAGAGTGTATGGCACTTATGATGGGTCAATGGCTATTGTGGCATTTTCTGTTCTAAAGAAAAATCAACTTGAGGAGTTTTCATTAACATCAGTAAAGCTGTATGTTCAACCAAATACTTGGTGTTTCTTTTCCTACGTTTATAATAAGTAGGCTGATAAGATAACAAACATTTCTAAAGATATTTCAATAAAATCCCAAACAAATGTGGATACATGGGTCACTTGTGCTGTAGTTCAATCTATAATCTCGTGGCTAAACAAAGTCTTCCAAAATATTCGCAAAATAATTCTAATTAAAGTTCATGAGAGTTATATCTGTATAATTCTTCTAAGGTCAGGATAAAAGCATTTGTTCCCAACACTTAAAATCAATAGGATCTGTTGAATTCATGGATCAAGAATTTTATGTCTTCATATTCATATCCCAAAATTTTATCAATATGACTTTCACCAAAACACTGTTCTTATTGAACTTGTTTATGTCCTTTTAATTTTCATATCCAAATAGTATATTTCCTCCAATACCTTCTTGCAAATTCTATCCTTTCTTTACTTCCGTAAATACGTTTTTATTACATTTTTGTTTCCTTATTTATCTTTTTCTTCGAAATTGTTCACACTGTTGCTCATATTGCTCACACTTGTGTCAGAACTTTCCTTTACCTCTTCCCTTTAATAATTCACCCGATTTTATTACTGTTTTTCACATTCATGGTCGTGGATATTTTCATGATGTCAAAACAGACCTATCTTTCCATCTGTTCAATAAAAACTTTAGAACTATCAGAGGGGTTTTCCCCCTGCATCCATCATTTGCACATGTAGTCCTTATCACCAAGAATATCACTCATACAGTTGCATGGCCAGAGATGTAGAAGCCCTTTAGATTTCTCCTTACCCTTCTATTCCCGTACATTAGGTCAGATGTATGATGAAGGTTTTCTCAATTTCTCTCACTAATATGATTTCTATGTACTTCTTTTTATGCCCCTGACACGAGCCTGTTTCAAGTACTAATCACTGGTCACCTAGTCCTAAAACAACTATTTACAAAGTATGCTTTTTCCCCATAGTATTTTCATATTGGTCCTCTCCATCACCAAATTATTCTCCTTGTAAGCACACAGAGTGAAGAGCTCAGACACAAATTCTATTATCATTATTTACTCAGTATTGACTATTGGCCTTACATTTCTCATCTGTAAATGGATGTAATCTACCAGAAATATTGAAGGATATATTTGTTGACTTCTAGAGCAAGAAAAAAGAAAAGTGAAGAGTCCTTACATTTTCCACCTTAGCTTACAAATAAGGAAAGAGTCAAATTCAGTTTGCTGATATAAAGTCACAAATTGTTTCATGCAGAAATAAAAATAAATTTTAGCTCCTGGCTCTAAGAACTGTGTCCCTTTAAGGCAACTACAGATATGAACGTGTTATTAGGTAAATTATGTCATGTGTATACAGCTGTATTGAGCATTCTTTCAATATATCATTAGAAAACATTGGTTATTGAATAGTATCTATATGAGAATGTTATTTGAACTAATCACACTAAGTTGAAAACTACATCTTAGTCCATCAAAATGTGGAAATAAATAATTTTATTTATAAGAAAACAATACCACCATGAAAAGTGAGTATACATTAGAGAGACTGCAGGAATAACATTAGGGTTTTTACTGTCTCTACCTGTTTATGTGATTGTATTTCTTGATATTGAAACTCTCCTCTTGTTATCCTTGATGTATATAATCCAACGCTGTCTATTATTACGTATCCAATGTGGGAAATAAAGCTTCAAATATATCTAAACTTTTTTCCTTTTCCATTATAACGTCATTATCAAGGTACACTGTATTCATCCACACCTAACTTGCCAGTTTCGGCTATGGCTTCCTTAATAGTCTGCCAAACATCAGCAATGCAAGGTCATGTACTCTTTCTTTGCCTTGTCATTTACATCTAGGATGGTCACAATACAAAGGAACAAAAAGGAGCAGCCCCAAGATTTGAACTGAGTTCCTAGGATCCAAGGGTTGGCTGTGGCAGAGGTGCCAAGACCTGAGAGCAAGCCCTGTGCTCAGCTAACAATAATAATAATATTAATGCCCTTGTTTGGAATTTGCACTATTTTTCTGGCAGGCCTTGTATTTGATCTCAGGGTCTGGATAACTTTGTGGCACTGTGGATGAAGGGGAAAGGCTCACCATCCTTGAAGACAAGAAATTCAGACCTCTTCCCAGACCTTGAAATGAAGCCCCAGCACTGGAAAAATAATATTAATATATGAGATCTATTTACATACATGGGTTTAGTTCATATGATGTTTATTACCCTTATTTATTTAGTATTATTACACATATAACAGATCTTTTATTACATCATATCACATAGAATATATTTGCATATGGATTATACATCATACTGAGACCCAGGACTTTCACAGAAAAGGAAAAAAAATGTGTCAAAACTGACTTCTTACTCCAAATAAATTTTTGGACATGCTGAGATTTCAACTTATAGCCTACAATGACCAATCCTTAAATGGGGTCACAGTCTTAGCACACAAGCCTCTAGCAACCTGAGCTGCCAGAAAGTTCTGAGGACCTGTGATCAATCCACAGGAGTACTCAATATAGAGAGATAGAGAGATAGATAGATAGATAGATAGATAGATAGATAGATAGATAGATAGATAGACAGATAGATAGAATTGATAGATAGATAGATAGATAGATAGATAGATAGATAGATAGATAGATAGATAGATAGATAGATAGATAGATAGATAGATAGATAGATAGATAGATAGATAGATAGATAGATAGATAAAAATAGACGTGTAGATATATATATGCAGAGAGAGAGAGGGAATGTGAGGATATTAAATTATATATATATATATAATAACCAATTATTAATTATCAAATTATGCCTCCATTTAATGAAGTATCATGTTTGAATACTTATAAAAGCATTAATTAAAAATTAGTCAATAACCTTCCATTAGGGGAATCATACCATGGTGCTAGAATGGAAGATATAAATCCAATAATTTTTATGTGGCATTCTAAAATAGAATCATGAATTAATTGCAAATTTAATTATTACTTTTATAGCATTCCATTAGCATTCACATGAATAGGAATGAGTTTGTCAGGATCACCTTCAATTTGTGGGTGGCAGTCTTGGCATTAGAACTCCAGGCTTGGGTAGTTTACTTATAATGCAAACCATTGGAATGACAGCGTGAAGATTTCAGATTGTTATGATTACAAAAAAGAACAAGAAGAAAAAAAACCCAGGAGTCACGGGCTCCTGCCTGTAATCCTAACTCGTCAGGAGGCTGAGATATAGAGAAGGCCAATTTGAATTCAACCAGGACAGGAAAGTCCAAGACATTCTTATTTCTAAGAGATCACAGGAAAAAAACAAACGAACATTAATTGGGCTGTGGCTCAAGGGCCGAGCACTACCTTTGAGGAAAGGAGCTCAGGGACAGGGTCTAGGCTCATAGTACAAACCTAGAACTGTCCCCACCCCAAAAATAGAGGCAAAAACTCCATGTCTCTGTGTATGGATGGATGATGGATGGATGAAAAGCATTCAGTAGGTTGCCCATGCCCAGCTCTCCAACCTGGGCAAGCTAGGACAAGCCTTGAATTGTACTAAGTCTGAGCCGGAAGCTTGAACATAGCATCCTTTTCTGCCATTTAATAAATGAAGCCTGATGGGACACCTAGCAGCCAGCCACTGCTTCCAGGGAGACCACAGTACCTATACTGTAGGAGTTGTCAAAGTTTCTGGCTCCATATTCTCTATCCCTCTGTAGAATGTGAGACTATACCTCTGGGGCATGGTCGCTATCACTCATTTATCATTCCTCAATGCTGAGTCACAGGCTGGTCCCAAATCTTGGCAAAGATAAGAAATAGTCAGCAATATCTATGCTGAAAGGGGTATGCCAATCAATCTCATCCTCATAATTCCTATTAGAAGTGAGCCTTGATCTGTGAATGTGGCTTAGTGGTAGAGTGCTTACCTAGCACGCACTAAGCCCTGAGTTTGATTGCTCAGTAAACACAAACAGAAAAAGCCAAAAGTGGCACTGTGGCTTAAGTGATAGAGTGCTAGCCTTGACAAAAGAAGCTCAGAAACATGCCCAGAACCTGAGTTCAAGCCCAAAGACTGGCAAAAAAAAGTGAGCCTGGTGAGACGTATTCTTCTGGGACTCAGAGGAGGACCGAGATTATAGGTAAGAAGTAAGGTAGATGGCCGGTGCAGGTGGCTCACCCCTGTAAGCTACCCTGGAGGCTGAGATCTGAGGATCCCAATTGCAAGCAGGAAAGTCTATATGAGACACTTTTCTCCAATTAAGCATCCAAAAAGTCAGAAGTAGAGCTGTGGCCCAAGTAGTAGAGTGCTAGCATTGAGCACAAAAGCTCAGGGATAGGATAGTATGCAGGCCATGAATTAAAACCCCAAGACTGGCATGCACATGCACACACACACACACACACACACACACATACACACACACACACACACACACACACACACACACACACACCAAGATAGAGTATTTGCCAGTCAGCCTGCAAAAGTTCCATCTCTAGCAACTCAATATTAAAAAGAAGAGGGAGAAAGGAAGGAAAGACATGCTCCACGAGGTGATATAACCAGTGCCAAAATTCCATAGGAGTTCTAAGTTGTGGATGCAGGAGAGAAGGTCTCAGGCAGAAGGTGTAACATGGGCAAAGGTCCTGAGGTGTGGTGTAGAGCAGATGGTGTGGGTGGGATGAAGGTTCTGTGGCTTCAGACAAGTCTGGGAGGACATTCAAGGCTGGGTCAAGGTTTGTACTTGAGTCACACGTAGGGTACACGGTTGGGTCCCAGAATGGGGACCAGGGGGAAGATTAGCTTGCTTTTTTACCAGGTACCCCAGCCATTTCCTGTGGCTGGAAGCTTATTTTTCACAGATCCTGACCCTCAGACCTCCTGTGCATAGAGGAGTCAAGGCAAATGTAGGGAAGAAAGCTTGCTTAAGAAAACCTTCTAGCCCAATGCCAGTGGTGGCTCAACCCCTGTAAATCCTAGCTACTCAGGAGACTGAGAAAGAGATCGTGGGTCAAGTCAGCTCAGGGGAAGAAAGTTAGTGAGACTCTTCTTGCTAATTAATTACCAAAACCCCGAAATGGAGCTGTGGCTCCAGTGGTAGAGTGCTAACCTTGAGGGAAAATGTTAAGAGACCAGAGCCCAGGCTGTGAGTTCAAGCCCGCGTACTGGCACAGATGAAATAAAGAAAAGCTTTCAGGAGCTCCTAGTCTATTGTGGTGAAAGGCCAGATCAGCCAGGCACTGGTGGCTCACACCTGTCCTCCTACCTCTTCAGAAGGCTGAGATGTAAGGATCACTGTTCAAAGCCAGCCCAATTAGGAATCATGGAGACTCTGATCTCCAAGGAACCTACAGAAAACTGGAAGTGGCTCTGCAGCTCAAGTGGTAAGATGAAGAGCTTGGGGACAGCGCCCCAGCCCAGAGTTCAAGCCCCATGACCAACACCTGGCCTGCTTGGACCTCCCTCTGTTGTTCTAGGCAGAGTACTTTCCAGTGGGCCACTGAGTGTCTCCCAATGTCTAGGTGTCTTATAAGTCTTGAGAGCAGCCTGTTTGGAGGCCATTAACTATAGAGCAAGTGACAGTACCAGAAATGGGTTGAGCCTTGGGACATGGAGATAATCAGAATGGCATATATCGTGGGTGTAATGTATATCTGAGCAGTAAATTGACATCTCAGACCACGGTTCTGGGCCAGGAGGGACAGAAGCTGCAAAATATCACACCAGGTAATGCCCACTCATACGGGTATCACAAGAGTGTGAATTTGTCTCAGGAATTCATAGCCAGGTTGCTGCTTGTAGCAGTCGCTGTCCCTGGAGTCCCAGGGTTCAGAGGCATGCTTTACTCACCAGTGCTCAGGGGCAGATGAAGGTCTGCAATCATGGGCCGACTACAAACGAGCATCCGTACTGTCCTTCCCATGGTCCTCTGGACCTGTACATGGATGTATCTCTTGAGAGTTTACTGTGACTATGCCTCAGGACTGCCCCCAGTTCTAGTTCAGCTCATCATAACCACCTTCCTGTGTGTGTTGTGGTGTGCGTATGTGTGTGTGTGTGTGTGTGTGTGTGTGTGTGTGTGTGTGTGTGTGTATCTGTGAGTATGCGCATAAGCATCTTGGGACTAGGGCTTGATCTCAGGGCCTGGGCTCTGTCCCATACTTTTTTCATTCAGGGCTAGCACTCTACCAATTAAGCCACAGCTTTTCTTCCAGCTTTCGGGTGCTTATTTGCAGAAGAGAGTCTCACAGACTTTTCCAGCTGGGCTGCCTCTGAATGGCAATCCTCATATCTCAGACTCCTGAGGAGCTAGGAATATGAGAGCATGAGCTATTACCATCTGGCCACAGTTTCTTTCTTGACTAAAACAGACTACCTCTCTCCATCTGAGCACCCATCTACAGCTACCCCTCCTAACCCTGGCTTCAGATGAAACAACCTCTTCCCCTGAGGAAAAAGATATGGGATCAGGTTTGAGCTTTATTTTCTTCACACAGTCAGGGGCTGCTGGGAGCTGATGTGGAGGTCAGAGATCTAGGCCAGGGCAAGAAGACAGCTGTTAGAACAGAAGAGATTATGAAAATACAGCCTTGCAGCTGGGTTCCAGTGGCTCATGCCTATAATCCTAGCTACTCAAGGCTGAGACCTGAGAATCAATCAAGATTCAAAGCAAGCCTGGGCAGACTCTTATCTCCAATGAATCACCAAAAAGATGGGTAGTAGAGCTACTGTAGTTCACGTAGTACAGCAGCAACCTTGTGCAAACAAGCTAAAGCATACCACGGAGGCTCTGAGTTCAAGCCCTGGTACACACACACACACACACAAACACACACACACAAACACACACACATCCTTAGCAGGTGCCAGTGGCTCATACCAACAATCCAAGATACTCAAGTGGCTGAGCTCTTAGGGTGGCAACTTGAAGCCAACCCAAGCAGGAAAATATGTGAGACACTTCTGTTTACTAAGCTACTAAAAGAGATGAAAGGTGAGCTGTGGTTCAAGTGTTAGAGTGTTAGCCTTGAACAAAGGAAGCTCAGGGACAGTGCCAAGGTCTGAGTTCCAGGTCTAAGATTTTTTTTAAAGACACCCCGCACCCCAATCAGGCCATAAATCCAGATTTTGGTCATTCTAGATCTCACTTCCGCTCCTGCCACTTCCACACTACAAGTGGCCGGTGTGTGGCCAGCACTGGGTTAAGAAGTGAACTTATACAAGGAGGACATAGCCAGGTCAAGGATAATGCCCCAGAACATTGAGGTACTGGCCAAACCAGTCTCTCATCCCCCAGTTGCCTTGCCCTAGAGTTCAAAATCTGTGCCTCTGTATTCTCGACATCTGGAATTGTCTAGAAGGACCTGAGAGGCCCTGCTAGGGCCATAAGATAGACTTGCCTGAGACAAGACATCGACCAATACTTCCAAGCCACCTTGGCCTCACCTCCCATGTAGACCCTGATCATCCTTGCTGGGTCAACCTTCAGTCATCCATGAAGCTCGATTTGGCCAGAGCCACTGGCAACCACCCTTCCTCCACTCCACTGCCAGCCTGCTGGGAGTAGGATATGCAGCCAGAGGCCCAGCTGAAGGAAAGGACAGGATTGCATGACGACTGAACTTGCCCCCCACCCAGAGGCAGGGGAGAACATATGCTAGCTGGCCCTGCTGACCCAGAATCCTCTGGAAGTGGACAAAGATATGGACAGTCAAACTTGGGCCCCAAAGAAAAACTAGAATATTCAGGTCTCTGGCAATTTAGGACTCATTATAGATCCTAATAGGGGGCTAAAGGCAAGGTTGCCATGGAAGAGGGGCACCATATGAATTAGGAATAGGCAGACAGGCACTCAGGAAGTGGACAGAGAAAGATGAGGGAAAAATACACGCACGCACACACACACACACACACACACACACACACACACACACACACACACACACACACACACACACAAAACAGGTAGCCCAAGGCCTCAGCAGTCCCTGAGCACATGAATATCCCAAACCCCGATAAGATGGCATTATTGTCCTCAGACCAAATGTAGACAAAACTCAGAGCCTCTCACACATCTGGAATGGCTCCTAACACAGCATAGCATTTCCTACTGTACACAACGCTCTGAAGAACACTCAGCCACCTTATTTTTGGTTGTTGGTCATAGGGTTTGAACTTTGGGCCTGTAAACAGTCCCTCAGCTCTTCAGCTGAAGGTGTGCGCTCTACCACTGGAGCCAGAGCACCACTTCCAGTTTTCTGGTGGTTCACTGAAGATAGTCTCACAGACTTTCTTGCCCAAGCTAACTTTGAACTGTGATCATCAGATCTCAGCCTCCTGAGTAGATAGGATGACAGTTGTTAGCCACTGGCATCTCCCAGACTCAGCCACTTGCTCTACCACTTGAGCCACGGCCCACTTCCAGTTGGAGTTTGGAGATGAGACTCTCATGGGACTTTCCTGCCTCGGCTGGGAAATAAGATCCTCTGGATCGCAATCTCCCAAGTATCCAGGATGACAGGTGTGAGCCACCAGCACAAGGCTTATGGTCTCTCATTCTTAAGAATTCCCACCTAGTCCTCCTCTAGATAGTACCACCTAGACACTCTTTAACCTCCCTCAGGGACAGCAAAGTGAGGCTTGGAATCTGGGTAGGACCATGGGCATTAAAGGCCTCCTTCACATCACTACCCCTCTCTAAGCTCCCATCCACCTCCTCTGGATGGCCTGGTCATCTGGGGCAGATCAGACCCACTAGGAAATCTGGTGGATGCCCTGTATCCCCCGCACCTACCAACTGGTACCTGAGGATTTCTGGGGCCAGCTACTCCATATCCAGGTGGAAGACATTAGGAGGGTTGCTGATAACCAGGTCCAGGGTTGCCCAGGGCAGAAGGAGTGTCCAAATCCCCTCTGTCAAAGGAGACACAAAGCATGGATAGATCTACTAAGAGCTACAGGGCATGGCCATTCACCTGTCATCCAGGTCCCTTGGAGTGCTGTTATATGTTGACAGTCCTGGGGCTTGACCATGGGGCCCAGGCACTGTCCCAGAGCTACTTTTGCTGGAGGCAAGGGGTCTTCCACCTGAGCCATGGTGCCACTTCCAGCTTTTTCTGTGTATGCGGGACATAGGAATCAAACCCAGGGTTTCTTGCGTGCTAGGCGAGCTTACTACTGCTAAGATACAATCCCAACCCTGGATAGCTGCTCTTCTGTGACACCTTGGGCCTGTCTCCGGACAGACTTGCCCATCTTTACTGAGTTTTTCACCACTAGCTCTGGTTGGAAATGAACATGCTCAGCTATGTTGTCCTTTATCTACCGCATCTTTGCTCTGTGTGCTTCCTGTCAGATCCTCCTTGTTAAGCAAGACCACCTTTTAAGTGCTGCCTCTAAGAAGCCTGCTCCAATCACTCTGGCATAGAGGGATCTTCTTTACTCTGCAGGCTGCTGGCCTTTTCAAGCTCTGCCTACCAGCTGGTGTGTGTTCAGAGAGCACAAAGGGGAAGGTCTGGCTTTTACCACCCAATTTCTGAAGGCTCTGATACACTACCCAGAGACCGTTAATGTATCACACTTCGGAAGAGAACACTCAAGGCTCAGACAGTCTGGGGGCAACACATGGGACTCTTTCTTTATTTGGGCTTGAACTGAGGATCTGGGAGCTGTCTCTCTGAGTTTTTGTGATCAATGCTGGTGCTCTATCACTTGAGCCACAGCTCCACTTCTAACATTTTGGTGATTCCATGGAGAGTAGAATCTCACTGGCTTTCCAGCTTATGGCTGGCTTTGATCTTTGATCCTCAGATCTCTGCCTCCTGAGTAGCCAGGATGTCAGGCATGAGCCTGAGCCAGAGGTGACAGGCACCAGAGCCTTTCTTTTGAGCTTCTGTTTATCTCATGTCAACTAGCAAGCCCTTGTTAAAATAGTCATTTACAGGGGATCAATTTCCTCTCCTAGGTCAGTTAGTCCAAGGAGATAAAGTGTCTTTGAAAAAGGATACTCTGAGTTGGCCTAGGTGAGTGTGTGTGTTAGAGTATGAGTTTCAGGGATACTTACTCCCATGTCCGCAGTGCCTCATCCTCCCAGTGGTGAGTAAATCCAGGATCCCCATCCCAAGGAGGGAAGATAGGGGATGGTACTTAAGGTAATATCAAGAGGGATGATCTGATTTCTATCCTGTAGCTGAAGCCGGGAGAAAAAATAGACAGAAGGAGAGGTTAAGAGGAACATCAAGGTACGCCCCCTACCTTTGGATACAAGTACCAGAGAGAAGACTGAATCCATCCTTTTTGGTAGTAACATAACAGGTGCCCACTATTCATTTATTTTAGTTTTTGTGAGTCCTAGGGCTTGGATTCAGGGTTTCGGTGTCATCCCTGAGCTTCTTTTACTCAAGGTTGAGGCTCTACCACTTAAGCCACAGCACCACATCTGACGTTTTTTCTGGTGCGGGGGAGGTGGTTTATGGGAGATAAGAATATCACAGACTCTCCTGCCTGGGCAGGCTCTGAGTCACAACCATCAGACCTCAGCCAGGATGAGCAAGAGCCACCAGCACCTGTTCACCACCATCCATTTATAATCCCCTAGGGCCAGTCCCAGGCCACCCACACTGCACCCTCCATGTTGTGGGAAGCAGACATGGGTGGGTTTGATACTTCAACAGCCTACCTAACTTTGAACATTTTTCTGGGTCAGTCTGATAGCGGCTTCCTTCTTATCCACAGCAATGACTTGGCTCTGTCACAAGAACAAATGTCCCCCAGGAGGTGTCAGGCCTGGGGTCTTTCCTCTGTACACCACCCCCTCTCCCCAAAATGACATAAAACAAAAGTAGACATAGAGTGAATTCATTTTCTTATAATCAATGTCTAGCATGATATGTGGTGGTAAGGATCAGAGGCCTGGGATAGTGCTGTGCAGTTGGACAACGTGATGTCTCCTTATCCACTTTCCTTAACAGAGAGTAGTGGAGAAGGACTCATCAGACGGACTGACAATGAATAACCATCATGGTCTAGCCCGGGCACAGAGGGACTTTCCTCAGGGAGCTAGTTCAACAGGCTGAGCAAGACAGCTCCTTACGCACAGCCCACCTCCAGAATTAGAGGGCCATCTTGGGTCCCACCCACATGGGGACACTAAGCCACCTCCTGCAGCACCCATTCAACAAGTTCCTATGAGAGAGAGAGAGACAGAGACAAGAAGACAGACAGACAGACAGACAGACAGACAGACAGACAGACAGACAGACAGAGACTCTTATCTCCAAAGAACCACAAAAAAACCGGAGTGGTGCTGTGGTACAAGTGGTAGAATGCTAGACTTGATCTGAGGGGCTTGGAAACAGCACCCAGGCCCAGATTTCAAGCACCATGACTGACAAGAAGTGGACTTCCTACCACAAGAAGTGGATTGATTAGCACCCATAGTCTTAGGGAGCATGACAGAGAAGTCCAGCCAAGCTTCCTATAAGCTGGGGCACATGAGTAGGCCATCCAGCTTCTCCATTCCTCATTTTCCCCAGATGCAAAACTGAACACAGTGAAGGAACCCTTTCCTCATGGGGATAGGGTAAGGATTAAAAAGAGCCATGTTTTGTTTCACAATCTCATACCTGTTACATGATAAATAGCAGGCCCCATCTGAGCCCTTTCCAGCTATCTTCCTGTCATATACTCACAGAATTGTCAAGAACCTTCTCTGACGACCGCTCCCTCTATGCTGGCCCTGCCCAGAGATGCTCCTGTATTGATCCTTTGTTTCCTCACAACTTTCCTGTGAGGAGACTGAGGTCCGATGGTTCCAGGACCAACCCAGAGCTTCAACTTTGGTCAAGAATCGGCTGCAATGGACTAAGAGTTTGGGATAATCCATCTAAACCATTGACTGAGCATGGCGCCACATGTCTTCCATCCCAACTACAGATGACCACGCATGGTGGCCCATGCCTGTCACAGGAGGACCATGATCCAGCCCAGCCTGAGCATATATTGAGTCTCAAAATGCCAAAGACAGAAAGAGTTAGCTCCCATGGTAGAAGACTTGACAGGAAAACCTAGGCCTTGAGTTCAAACTCTAATATACCAAAAAGAATCAGAGGCCTGGTGCCAGAGGCTCATGCCTATAATTCTAGCTACTCAGAAGGCTGAGATCTGGAGATCACAGGTCAAGATTTAAAATAAGGTTGGCCTCGCCCCTCAGATGTCATGATCAGAAGACCCAGAGTCTGACCAATGCCAATACGCTCCATACTAACAGGGCTCACATCCTTACTAAATGCTGGTCACACTCTCTGCCCCCCTGGGGAGCCACCCCCTGAGGGCCCCACCCCCAGGTCCTCCCAAGCTCCCTCTGCCACCACCAGGCCCAAGCGAGTAGACAGTTCCAGGGCACAAAGTTCCCTTGGTCTTATAATTTAATGGTGTTGAGTCCCCTTCAAGCATCTCACCCTTCCAAGCCCCCAGACTTCAGCCACAAAGCCCATGCACCCCCCCTCAAGATAGTGGTTAGAAGTTACCAAAGGGCCCAGCGCTCCTTTTTGCAACCCACTTCTACACACACTCACTCACACACAAACATACACACACACACACACACACACACACACACACACAAGGCCCGGCACGGGTGGCTCCTCTCTGTCATCCTAGTTCCTCAGGAGGCTGAGGTCTGAGGATCACTTTTAAAAGCCAACCCTTGCAGGAAAGTCTGAGAGGCTCTTATATACAGTGAACTACCAAATAGCCACAGGGGGAGCTGTGGCTAAAGTGTCAGAGCACTAGCTTTGAGCACAAAATTTCAGGAACACCACCTAGGCCTTGAGTTCAAGGCCCACTTCTTGTACCTTCAAATACACACAGACATAGATACAGACAGACAGACAGAAACACACACACACACACACACACACACACACACACACAGGGACAGCCCAAGGGTTCAGCAGTCCCTGAGAACAGAACCATGAACTCATTCCATTAGGATCACATCCCACCCCCAAGAAAGTGTCACTACTGACCTCAGACCGACTGTAGACAAAACATTGAATCTCTCACATATCTGGAATGTCTCATAGACCAGCATGGCATTTCATACCATATACACGGCTATGCAGAAAACGTAGCCACCTCTTTTTTTGTTGTTGGTCATGGGGTTTGAACTCTGGGCAAGGTCACTGTCCCTCAGCTTTTCAGCTAAAGGTGAGCAGTCTCCCACTTAAGCCACAGCACCACTTCCTGTTCTCTGTTGGTCCATTGGACATCAAGTCTCACAGACTTTTCTGTCCAAGCTGGCTCTGAACCATGGTCTTCACATCTCAGCCTTCTGAGTAGCTAGGATGACAGCTCTGAGCCACTGGCAACTTCCGGTTTCAGCCACTTCACATACCCAGAGGAAAACCATCTCATAAGGCCACAAACTTCTTGCAACCCTTCACTTCAGAATTTGTCACCAAGCATCCAAACACATCCTTTATTGGAGAGAATACAGTCACAGCAATCCCACCCCTGCTACCATTTGCCCACTCCCTGCCTACCACAAGCCACATCCTCTTGAAGCTGTGTCTTCAAGCTAGGGTAAACTTGGGGAGTTCTTAGAAATGTCTGTACAATGGGGCAAGCATCTGGTCTCCCAACCACAGAAACCCCCTCTTCGACCATCCCACACCTGGACCATCCTTTGCAGGCAAATATGTTTTACTTACTTTCTTTTTTCAGTTGTGGAGCTTGAATCCTAGGCCTAGGTGCTGTCCCTGAGCATTTCAGCTCAAGGCGAGCACTCTACTACTTAAGGCACAACACAACACCACTCCTGCTTTTTTGGCAGTTCGTTGGAGATAAGAGCTTCAGAGTTTTTCCAGCCCAGGCAGGCTTTGACCACTGATCCTCTGATCTCACCTCCTGAGTACCTAGGATGACAGTCATGAGCTACTGCCACCTGGCTAAAGATACTTTTCCATGCTTGTCATCCTATCCCCTCAGGAGACTGAGATCTGAGGACTGCAGTTGGATGCCACCCTTGGCAACAAAGTCCATGAGAACTCTTTATCTCCAATTATAAACACCCAAACAAGTTGGAAGTGCAGCTGTGGCTCAAATGGTAGAGTGCTTGCTTTGAGTATAATGACAAGGGATAGGACCCAGTCCCTAGTTTCAAGCTTTTTCTAACAAAGACCCACCCAAGAAAGGGATGCAGGTGGACATACGCGAACTGAAAGCTCACACATAATACTTAAGACTCCCAGAACAGACCCCATCCTGCTCTGATTCTCTAGATTCTATGTCCTACATCATGGTAATCTTAGATGGAACTTACCATGCACCAAGTCAGGATGTTCAAATACAATCGCATATTCAGGATCCCCTGACCTTATCAAAGACTCAAGATCTCTCACTGTGCTGCCTCTACACTGGGTAGGGAGGTGAGGTCTAGTTATCCAATCACAGTATGTGGGAATGGAAGGATTTCTCAGCCAAGGGACACAGACTCAAGGGCTCCAGGTCCCTCTCTCTCAGGAAGGAGAAAAGGGCTGATCTCTCCCAGGAATGTTCCTGGGTTGTGAGTATCCTCAAAGAAACAACCCTGGTCAGAAACCAGTACCTCTAGTTTTCCCACCAGCCTCTATCTAAACCTGCCCCACCTTCAGTCTGCCCTCTCTGAATCCCAGATCTGCCATCTAGGCTAAAGTCTGAGCCAGCAAACAGACCCATCTCTTCCTCTGAGAATGGCAATCACGGGGTCCTCGCACCCCCTTGAGGAAGTCTGGGGCAACAAGGGTCCTTACTCCCACCCGCATTCCCTGGCTGTCCTGTGATAGTGGCCAGCTTACTTCTGTTTCTGGTGGAGGAAAGAACAGGGTGGGTGTGTCAACTTCAGATTGAGCCCTGGAAAGTCCCAGTCCCCAAGAATGCACTGCACAGGCATCCTGCAGTGGACGATAGCCAGGTGGTCAATGGTGAACCCAATGTGCCAGGACTCTTAATAGCAGTGTGGCTGGGAAAAAGGCTCTATCACTTTTGGTATAGGTTGTCAGGCGAAATCATGGCAACAATGTCCTGACACTTCAAACCTGTGACCGTCTTCCCTCTTCCTCTTCCTTCTTATTCCTTCCCCCCCCCCCCCGACACTCCCTCACTACAATACCTCCCTAGCCCTTGGACAGCTTGTTCTTATCTGACCAGAAAATAAACTCATTGGCACCAGGGATGATTGAAACCTGGTGACCTGCCCTGAGTCCTCGTGTCTACCTGAGGTTGCTTCCCTCTGTAGTTGGCTACCACACAGCTCCTGGATATCAGAAAGTTGCTGAGGTGTCAGTAGCTTGGTCCTACATACTGGCTTTAGGCTCTGAAATTGTCCCCACATAGATTGTGAATGGTTGGCTACCTTGTTACAGGGACTCCAAACAAGTCTCACATGTTCTCCCTTCTTCCTTCCTTTCCTCTTTTTCTCCATCCGGACTTCCCTCCTCTTTCTCTCTTTCCTTCCTTTCTCTCACTCCTGGACCTTGAACTCGGAGCCTAGGTGCTGTACCTGAGCATTTTTACTCAAGGCCAACGGACTATGGCTTGAGCCACATATCCAATTCTGGTGTTTTCTTTTTGGTAGTTACTTGTAGATAAGAGTTTTACAGGCTTTCCTGATTGGGCCTCAAGTATCCATCCTCCCATCACAGCCTCCTGTGTAGCCAGGATGACAGGTATGAAGCACCGGCATCCAGCTCAAACCAAGGTTTCTTCATGTGCTGTGGAACCAGCACTGGAAACTCTCATTGTCTATGACCACTCCAGATCCTGGTGCACACTGTAACTCTTTGTTGGATAAATAAATGAGCGTCTGTCTTCAAAAATACTACAAAGTCCCATCCCCTTCAAGTAAGCATCCTGGTGGCTGGGGCAAAGCCTGATGTAGCTCTCCCACAGTTCTCCCTTCTCCCTCTTCCCACCCTCCTGGTGCCACAGAACTTAACTGTTTTGGCTCTAAAGACTGTATCCATGGTGTGCTCGCTGGATTCCGGGGCCTCTGGGATGCCTATCTTCTCAAAGATCTCTGGCCAGCGGCTGACCCGATAGGTGGCACTTAATTCCCCACTCAGGAGTGAATGAGGTTGCCATGAGCTGAAGGTCAGGCTCAAGGGGTCTTCTCTCCTACCCCTGGGGCCAGTCAGGATGGCGACCACATCTGGCCCCCAAATTTCATGTTGCAGATAAAGGATCCTCGAGGCATCTTTGGTTTCTGATTCTCCCAGAGTCCAGTGCAGGGGCTGAGAATTCTCTCTACTCACAGCTGGCTGCCTAGAGATGGTGAGGTCAAAACCTCTGCTCCCCATGACATCCTCAATGTTATGTGTAGGTCGTAGGACCCCTACCAAGAAGACCACCAAGAGTCAGACTCTACAGCTGTTTTATTTAAATGGGCTGCAGCTCGGGCCTCGTCCTACACTCTGACACAGCAGAGCCCAGGAAGAGAGCCCCGCGCTAAGGATTTACAGGACTTATGAAGGCACACAACCAGGTGCTTTAGTACCACGTGTTGCTCTGCTCTGAAACAAGCAACAAATTGTGACTGCCTCAAGTATTTAAGCCTTCACTCAACTGTGGTGGTCACACTAGAGAGAGTCAGAGGAGAATCAACAGTTGCTGCATAAAAGCAATCAAGGCACGACGTTCATAGCAGGAGACCATCTGGCTTGAGAACTCTGCTTGTAATACTTTGATTGTCATTGATTGTTGGCTGAAATGGTTCATCTAATTTGACCCATAATCCCAGGTGTTAGTGGAAATTGCCAGCTTCAAGCAAAAAACCCTGGAAAAGGTAACATTTTAGTTGTCCCAATCAAACTTAAAGGGTTCCAAAGTTAGTGGACCTCTTTTCTTTTGAGACAGCCTACATCAGGTTACAGAAACTGGCAGTCAGCAAGCCCTAGCTAACTGCCATGGCCTGATACCAAGCAGGCTCCAACAGGGGAATGCACTTCCCTACCACTGCCCAGCTGGAAATAGCACAGGCAGGACATAGATTAGAGTCTGCAGGATTCCAGGGAGGACTTCCCACCAGTGCACTCCCCTGGGAGGTAATACACACAACCAGTGGGATCCCATAGCCCACTGCCCAGATGCCGATGGACACCGTCAATGCCCTGGGTAAGGTTGCCCTCTCATCCTCAGTAGTGGTGAACCATCTGCAATGTCACACCGTTCACCACTTCCTAGACCCTCCTAGCTTCACAGCCCCTGCCATACTCAACCCCCTCCATCTTGTTCCCTAATTACATTTGGCAGACACATTCCCAACCCTTGAATTAGCTCCAACTATACAAACGAGAGAACAGTGTCCTGCTGGAAGAGTGTGGCTGTGGTCACACTAGGCTCACAAGCCTTCAGGATTAAGACAGAAGGTATCAACTTTGGTGTGTGGTTCACACAGGCCTCCTAGGGGAGACCCACGCAGGCCCAGCAGCTACTGTGGGCTATAGGAAAGGGGGAAGAGAGAGGTGGGAAGGAATGTCTACAGAAATATTCCCCAAAGCAGCCATGAAACAGTGATGGTGAAAACAAAAATTATGGTTGGTCTCATACTTGGCATTGCTGAAAAAAAGAACAACAAATACAAACACACACACACGCACACACAAATCCAGAACAGTGACTATAGACTCATCCATGCAGCACCTGCAATTTGCCAACTGATCACTCACCTGAGCACAGTCAGGCTCTCTCTCTCTCTCTCTCTCTCTCTCTCTCTCTCTCTCTCTCTCTCTCTCTCTCTTTTCAAGCACACACACACACACACACACACACACACACACACACACACACACATAGACTCAGAGTAGTGCCCCTCCTGAGTTTTTTGGTTCCTCCTCTGGGACAATGTACAAGCTGGAGCACGGGAGTTCCCTTGTCAGAACCAGGGGCTCGACCCAAGGAAGCACCGCTCTAATAATGCTGAACCACCCTGCCTCTCCCTTTCTCCAGGGCCAGACACTTTCCCTTGGGAATAACCAGCCATGACTCCCCATTCACCAAAACCCTAGGCCAGGACTCTGGGCGAAGGAGTCCTGAGACAGGTGGCTCTTCAGAGCCTGGACTGAAAACAAGCAGGAGGTCATGGTGTACCCAGAGAAGTGTCTGACCTGGGGTGGGGGCAGTGTTGGGGAAATGGATGATATCCTAAAGGCTACATACATGGATGAACTTCCTACTCCAGCCTAGATGCTTCTGGGTGATTGGTGGATTTGGGGGAGGATGAGGAAACCAGATGTGCCTGGAGCACCAGCAGATGGTGGCAGAGCTTGGAAATGTGATCATTCTGTGAGTGCTGTTGACAGCTGGAATGGGGGGGAGGGGGGAACAGCAGTGTGTACCTGTGTTGGAGGGGCGTGTTCTTCCCAGACATTCACCTTCTATTTGACCCGTAGTACACTCACGTCCCTAGTGGGCTCTTCTGGAACTCTCCTCAGGGGAAAGGGTAAGCGAGCACAAAAGACAAGGGCTCCCACAGAATGGAGGGCTATGTTCTGCATCCAACACCCCCCCACCCCCAGAAAAAAGGAAAACTCACAAGAAGGCAGGTGTTGAGGTGCTGCTCCCCAACTCTGACTAAAGCCACCAGGTTCCCCTAGGGAGAGAAAGGGTGCAGATGCATGGCTCTGTGGCTCCCACTGCTCTAGGCCAGGGGCTCAGTAGCGCCCCCTGTTCACCCATCCTTGCATCTGCCTTTTTCCTGGGACACTGGCCACTAAGGATGGGTATGGGATTCCAGGATCAACATCCACTCTCCCATCCCCCACTCCTGGGGCACATTTGTGGCAGAGTCAGGGCTGGCCTGCCTGGTGCTGGGGAGGTGCGTTTGGGACACAAGAAGAGAGGCAGGAGTCACGGGTCTGGGTCCGTGGGGGGTGTAGGGTAGGGGGAGGTCGTGAGGTGCAGACCCGCGGGGCTTCCACTGAGGACCAGGACCGGGTCAGGGCTGCAACGAGAACAGGGGTGCACCATCGCTGGATGACTCCAAGAGGCACCACGGGTCCAAGCTAGCATCAACCTGTTTCAAACAAGGTGCCACAGGTAGGGCAGGAGAAGGGGCTGGGGCAGGGGCGGGCAGGCTGAGCTCACCCCCTCCACAGCTGAGCTCCTGGTGCAGGGGCCTTGGACTCAGGGCCTACCTGGCCTCCGAGCCTCCCTGGGGCTGTGAGAGGGATGTGCCTGCTGTGCTGGCTTTGTGTCCTCTGTGCTCCTGGCCCAGACCTGTGATCCTACAGCAGTGGAGCCCAGTCATGGATGCTGCCACCCCTGGTGCATGTGCCTTCTCTTCTCTGCTCTCTCTCTCTCTCTGCCCCCACTTCTCACCCAGGCTTCCCAGCCCCTGCTGCACAAGTATGCCAGTTCCCCTGTGCCCCTGTCTGCAGCAACTATGTGCCCCTTCAGCCACGCCTTGTCCTCCCCTCAGTCACACTACTTCCCCACCTCGGCCATGCTCCTGTCGCTGGCTTTGTGCTGCTCTGACTCTTCCTTAAGGCTACCAGGCCATGGCAGAAGCAGCCTCACCTCAGCTCAGGGCTTCCCCCCAACCCAGGCAGCTGTCTGGGGGAATTGAAGATCCCCTCAGCCCAACCACTGGGGGAGACTCTTCTCCATCCACCCCACAAACCAAGCAGGTGCAAGGTAACGCTCTGAGTTTGTGTGTGTGTGTGTGTGTGTGTGTGTGTGTGTGTGTGTGTGTGTGTGTGTGTGTGTGTGATTGTCCTCTCAAGAACTCAGAACATTGAATCTTTTGGGATGTCAGCACACAGCACACTTATAAAAATGGAAAGGCTTGCAAAAAGTTATATTAAGTGAAGTAAGCCAAGCCCAAAGAAACATAGGTCCCATGGTTTCTCTTCTTTGCAATATCTAGTATATGTATGAGTCAAGCAGAAAAGGTCAGATAATGTGATGTTAGGAAAATGAAACCTTAGATATGTATTTAAATGTTTTCTTTCTTTCATGCATTTGCTTCTAACTCATTTATAAGATTTTTTCTTTGTTGCTTTGTATGTCCCTCCCCCAAAGCATATCCCTTGCTTCTAATATATTTGATGTTGGTATAATTTGTGGAGGAAATGGGGAAAAACAAGTCGTTTAAGGATACAGGTGGACCCGTTGCAACTATGAGAAGTACATGTTGTCATGTGGAAAACAAACTTTACAACTTTGGTGCCGGGGTGGGGGGGGTGGGAGGGAATTGGGTAGGGGAACGGGGGAGGCTGGGAAGGGATGTGAAGAGTAAACAAAGGAGGAGGCTGCAATAATTGATAAGAAATGTACTCATTATCTTGCCCATGTAATTGTAACCCCTCTGTACAGTATGTTCACAAAAAATTAAAATTAAAATAAAAAAAAGCAATAAGAACCCTGTGTAATGGACTCAGCACAATGTGCCTTTTGAAGGACTCAGCACATAGATACTTTTGGAATCCTCATGGTAATTTAATTACCAATAAGATTAGACATGCCATTTTGACATCACTAAACTTAAATATCATAATATTATGGCATTATATATCGTAGTGACATTAGAGACATATTGTGAATTCCTATTCTGTGATTTCATTCTATTACAAGCTAGCAATATTGGTGGATATCAGAAATCTATTGTGACCTCAAAGCCATTATGACATGAAAATTACTTTGTGACATCACAATGCCATTGTGATATCATTAACCTGTTCTGACATCACAAACCTGTCCTGTCCATTGTTACCTCATCACCAATGTGACATCACAAAGCCATTGTGATATCACATTGCTATTGTGACATTACAATCACCTTGATACCTCCCAAACCCATTATGACATCTTTAGCACGTTTGAAAAAACACATGGCCTTTGTGACATCCCAGTACCTTTGTGTATCCATATCCTCATTGTGAAATATCAATTGAGATCAGATATGCCATTGTAATATCACAAAGCATTTACAATATAATCATTGGTGTGACATCACATTGTCATTATGACAACAGGTCATTGTGACATCACAAATCTGTAATGACATCATACCAGTATGACACCACATTGTCATTGTGACAACATATATACATTATGAAGGCCTATTATGTGATTTCGTTGTATGTCAAATTGGGTTCATATCAAACACATTTGGACTTCATAACTATTGTGATATGACAATCCCTTTGTGATATAAGATTGCCATTGTGATGTCTCTAAACTGTGACAACTCAAACATGCACTGTCCTCATAAGTTTTGTGACATGTTGCCACTGTGCTATGCCCATTGAGAGCTCAATCTATTTTCAATCTCATATTATTTCAGGTATGACATTAAATATTAGAAATATACTGTGATAGTATGAATATTGTGACATCACACTGCTAGACGTAATGACCATTGTGTCACATTGTCACATCACAAATCTGTTCTGACTTCATCACATTTGGGCCAACAAATGACTTTGGAATCCTCACAATCCCATTCTAAACTCATATACTCATTATGAGTTAATGACAATTGAGGTCTGAAATGCCATTGTCACATCACCAAACTACTGCGACATCACAAAACTATTTTGAATTCATCACTATCATGGCATCACTAACTAATTGTGATATAACAACACTCTTATGACATTATAATTTGACATCATATTGCAATTGTGATATTACTGAACCCTCATGCTTTCACAAACCTATTATGATCTTATCACATCTTAGAAAATTATGGCCTTTGAGACATCAAGCTCCTTCCGTGAACTTGTATCATTGTGAACTTGTAGCAATTGAAAATTGAAATAAGATGTGATATTGCAAACTAGTTTTCACATCACTAACCCATTTTTATATCATTAACACTTTGACAACCAGAACCTGTTAGGAACCCTAGCACTTTTGACAAAAAACATGGCCTTTGTTTCATCACAGTTCATTTGTATATGTCATTGTGACTTCATCCTCATATCCTCACTATAAACTAATGGCAATTAAGATCTGACATGCCATTGTGACATCATAAACCCTTTGTGACATTATCACCAGCGTGACATAAGACTGTCATTATGACACCATCAGCTCATTGTGACATCACCAAGCTACAGTGACACATAGCATTATGACATCTCATTGCCATTTTGCTGTCATAGACACATTGTGAATGTATATCTTGTGATTTCATTCTATTTCAAATGTGGCATATCAGTTGATATCAGAAGCACATTGTGACCTCATAACCATTGTAAGATAATAAACCCTGTGTGACATCATAACCAGTATGACATTATATTGTTGTTATGACATCTTTAGCTTATGTTGAAATCACAAAATGATAATGACAGTATAGCATTTGGCATTGTCATTGTGACATCATTGTCACATTATGAATGCCAAATCTGTGATTTCATTGTATTTGAAATGTGACATGTGGGTTGATATCAGAAACTCATGGTGATGTCATTACCATTGTCTCATAAAAGTCCCTTTTTGACATCAATTTGGCAATGTGACATCACACTGGCAATGTGATGCTAGTAAGGCATCGTGATATCACAATGTTCATGAACTCACAATGGATTCCTGGTATCAACCAACATGCCACATTAGAAATAGAATCAAATAACATAATAGGCAAACACAATGTGTCTATGACATCAGAATGCCAATGTGATGTTGCAATGCTATGATGTCATTGTAGTTTTACATGTCAAAATGAGCTGATGGTGTCATAATGGCAACATGATGTCACAATTATGATTATGTCAGAAAGGATTGGTTATGTTTCAATCGTATATCTTATGTCAGTTTTCATTAGTTCCCCATGAGGATATGCATACAAAAAGGTTCTGTGTTGTCACAGAGGCCATGTGTGTTTTCAAAGGTGGTAAGAGGTCATAATAAGTTTGGGATGGCCCAATGTGATCCATAATGTCACAATGGAAATGAGATATCCCATTAGGTTTTTGATGTCACAGTGGTGATGAGGTCACAATGATTTTGTGATGTCACAGTTTGTAATATCAGAATGATATATCAAATTTCAAGGACTCATAATTCAATATGAGGATACCAGGTGATAGAAGAAGCTCCATAGTATGAGGTCATACTATGTGAAAACCCAATGGGACAGTGATTTCACAATGACAATGTGATATCTTACCATCATGTTATAAGAATGTTTCGATGTCACAATTGATGATGCAATACTGATGAGGAGGTCGCAATAGATTTGAGATGTCCCAAGGGGTTGGTGATGCCATTAATGCCATGTGGGATCTCAATTGTCATTAACACACCATGAGTATATGAGTTTGGGAAGGGATTCTGATGTCAGCAAAGCATATGTAGTCAAAAAGGTGAAGAACCAACAGATCTGAGATGTCACAAAGTGACATAATGGTTATGATGTCCAGCGGTGTGATATCATGATGTTACACTGGATTTTAGATATCTCATGTCATATCTGAAATACGAGGTCGAACACAGATTTTCAACTCACAAATGGCCAAAGATATCACAATGGCATGTCACAAAATTATGAGAACAGGAGATGTATTTGATGTCACAGTGGGTTAGTGATATAACAAAGGGAATGTACTGTGACAAAGAAATTTAGATGTCACATAGGTTATGAGTTCATAATGGTTTCCTGAGATCAACGCAGATGCCACATTTCAGATAGAATGAAATTAAAGAATAGGCATTCAAAATGGGTCTATGACATGAAAATGACAATGTGATGTCAAGGCAGCAATGAGGATAGTATATGTACTCATTACCTTGCTCGTGTAACTGTAATCCCCTGTACACTGTATTTACAATAAAAAAAACTCACAGAAGAAAAAAAAGAAAAATATGGTATCGCGTCATTGGGGTTTGGTGATGTCAAAATGAATGGTGGTGTCATAATGATAATGTGATTTCACAGTCATAATTATTGCACAAAGTATTTGTGATGATACAATGCTATATGTGATAACAATTTTCATTAGTTCACTATGAAGATATGAGTACACAAAGGGTCTGTGATGCCACAGAGGTCATGTGTCTTTTTTTCATTTTTTCATGTTTTGTTTACTGTGAAAATACTGTACAGAGGGGTTAAAATTACATGGGCCAGATAATGAGTACATTTCTTATCAAACATTGTAGCCTCCTCCTTTGTTTCCCCTTCCCATCTCTTCCCATCCTCTCCCTGCCCCTCCACCCAATCCTCCCCGCTCCCCCTCCTCCCCCAATGAAAGTTCTAAAATTTGTTTTCGACATAAGGACTTGTATATCTCAAGAGTTCACAATAGCTTTGTGATGTCACAATGTGATTGTGAAGGCACAACAGCAATGTGATGTCACAATGGTTTTGTGATGTTACAGTGGTGATAAGGTCACAATGAGTTTGTGATGTCATTATGAGTTTGTAATATCACAATGACATTTCCAATTTCAATTTCTACTAGTTCACAATGAGGAAACAATTTCAAAGAAAGAAAAGCTCCAAATACTATGAGTTTTTAGACAATTTTTGCGATATGCTGCCATTAGGATATTTTAGGCCTTTAGTAAGTTTATAATTTGTTTTCAAACTCATAATAATTCAGGTATGACATATGATATCAGAAATTGACTCTGACATGAACATTGTGACATCACATTGATAGACATCAAGAACATGGTGTCACATTGTGAACTTACAAATTTGTTAGGGCTTCATCACTTTTGTGCCAACACATGACTTTGGAGACAACACAGTCCCTTTGTGAACTCATATTTTCATTGCGAATTAATGACATTTGAGATCCGGCATGCCATTGTGACATTTTCAACAAATTGTGACAGCACAAACCTATTATAGCAGAAACACATTGTGATCTAATAGCCATTGTGGTCGCACAATCCTTGCATGACCCCATATTTCGATAGTGATATCACTAACCCAATGTGAAATTCCAATCCTCTCATACCCAATCCAGGTATGAAATGTGATACCCGAATCCAGTGTGACATCTTGATCATGGTGACATAACACTGATAGATGTTATGAGCATTTTGGCACAGTCTGACAACACACACCTGTTAGGACTTCATCACTTTTGTGACAACGCATGCCTTTGGAGACATCACAGTCCCTTTGTGAGCTCATATACTCATAGTGGGTTAATGACAATTGAGATCACATGTGTCATTTTGATATCACCAACACATTGTGACATCACACACCTCTTGGAAACTCATCACCAGTGTGGCATTACCAATTGTGGTATCAAAACATTATAAAGTCATCATATTGCAACATCACATTGCCATTGTGATGTCACTGTTCCACTGTGTTTTCAAAAAGCTACTGTGTCTTCACAGCATTTCAGAAAATTCATAGCCTTTTATACTTCAGTCTTCTTCTGTGAACTCATATCCTCATTGTGAAAGAGTAGCAACTGAAATTGGACATGCGATTATGAGACGTGACTTCACAAAATTATTTGATTTCATCACCAATGTGAGATCATAAACCCCTTGTGAGCTTTCGTTGCCATTTGACATCACTATCACATTGTGACATCCCAAACCTATTAGGACCTCTTAGCACCTTTGAAAAAACACATGGCCTTTGTGACATCACAGTCGCTTTGTTTTACTATACCCTCATTATGAACTGAAAATTGATACAAACATGCCATTGTAACATCACGAACCCTTTGTGACATCACAAGTGTGACATAATATATTGTCATTATGGCAGCATCAACTACTTTTGACATCACAAATCTACAATGACAAGATAGCATTATGAGATCCCACTGCCATTGTGATGTTATAATAAGTTTATGAATGCCTGTTTTTAATCATTTTTTTTTCCGTTGTGGGGCTTGAACTCTGGGCTTGGGTGCTGTCCCTGTTCTTCAGCTCAAGGTGAGCACTCTATTGCTTCAGCCACAGAGACACTTCTGGTTTTCTAGTGGTTTTCATTGGAGATAAGAGTCTCATAGACTTTCCTGCCTGAGCTGGCTTTGAACTGCGATCCTCAGATCTCAGCCTCCTGAGTAGCTACGTTTACAGGCATGAGCCACTGGCGCCCGGCTTTTTCATTCTATTTCAAATTTGACATGTGTGTTGATATCAGAAACATAATGTGACCTCATAACCATTGTAACATCATAAATCATCAGTGATATCAAATTGTCATTATGACACCATCAGCTCATTGTGACATCACCAAACAACAATGGCATCATAGCATTATAAATCACTGTGACATTGTTATGACTTAACAGTGTGAAGGCCTATTCTGTAAATTCACTCTGTTTCAGAAACCCATTTTGACCATATAACCAATGTGATATCACAATCCTTTGTGACATAACATTGCCATTGTGATATTATTAACTTGCTGTGCCATCACAACCAGTCCTGAACTTGCAAGTTTTGTGACATGCTGCCATCATCATATAGTAGGGCCTTTGTGAGCTCATAATCTGTTTTCAATCTCATATTTCTGGTATGACATGTGATATCAGAAATCCCTTATGACATCATACTGCCAGATGTAATGACCATTGTGTCACATTGTGACATCACAAAGCTGTTAAAAAGGCATCACATTTGTGACAACACATGCCTTTGGAGACATCACAGTCCCTTTTTGAACTCATATATTCATTATCAATTAATGACATTTGAGATATCCCATGCCACTCTGACATCATGAACCTATTGTGACATCACAAACTTATTGTGACCTTGTCACGAGAATGGTATCAACAACTAATTGTGGTATCAAAGCATAATTTTGACATTATATTGTGGTATTGGCATTGTTATTTCACTGTCCCATTGTGTTTTTACAAACCTATTATGGCCACATCACATCTTAAATAATTCATGGCCTTTGAGACTTCAAGCTCTTTCTGTGAACTCGTGTACATATTACCTCTAAGGCAAGGAGACAAACCATTGAGTCACATTTAATACAATAAATCTATTTACACTAGAAAGGAGACTGTGATGACCTTATCCTGAACTGGATAACCAGGTCCAAGATCAGCCTTGACTACCAAACCTCAGACCTCCAATGGGCAGCCCCGCCCTATCTTAATTGGTCTGCAAACCACCAGCCAAAAAATTATGAGCTTCAAAGCTCCAAACCACAATGGGCAAGGCTTTTAACTTTTCCATTACTCCCTACCTCACTACAGACCTGTTATTCCTTTCCGGTCTTTCTCTTTTTCCCTTCCACCATTTCCTTCTTCTCTTCAGGCCTCTCCAGGCTCCACAGTCCTACACTACTCTGCCCTAATGACCACTTTTCTGCTTCCTCTCTTCTCAGGTTTTTCCCTTCCTGCTGTCTTACCACTTTCTTCCATCCGGGTAGCTCTCATTTTTATCTCCCCTTCCAATGCTCTGAAAATGCAACTTATACATAGGTTGTACCCGTCCTCACTCCAATGGGTCTTCTGCCTAACAGTTTTCAACCGTCACTTCCCAAACTGCCCAATGTTCAATCACTTCTTGACAGCTCACCATGTGAGGCTTGACACCTTCACCTTTGGTGGCATTCCCCACACTCTCTGGTGGGCCAGGCCAAGAATTTACAAAAATTAATGGCTCCGACAGATAATTCTGTCTCCACTGGTTATTACAGTATCCTCATAGTGAATTAAAAGAAATTGAAATTGTATCTGTCGTTATTATATTACATACTTGATGAGACATCACTAACCCATTGTGACCTCATCACTGCGATGACATCATAAACTCATTGTGATATCACATTGCCATTGTGCCACTATGATCACATTGTGACATCCCAAACCTATTATGAACTCAGAAGCTTTGAAAGAAAGCATAGCTTTTGTGACGTCACAGGCCATTTGTGTACCCAAAGCCTCATTTTAAGATAATGAAAATTGAGATCATACATGCCTTTTTAACATCACAAAAACTTTGTGACATCATTACCAGTGTAGCATCACATTGTCATTATGACAACATCAGCCAATTAGGACACCATAAAACTATGACATCATAGCATTACGACATCATATCGTCATTGTGATGTCACAGATATATTGGAATGCCTATTCTGTGATTCCATTCTATTTCAAATGTGGCAGGTGTGTTGATATCAGAAATATATTGTGACCACATAATTATTATGACATCACAATACCTTGATGACACCACATTGCCATTATGATATCACTAACCCACTGTGACATCACAAACCTGTCCTATTCTCATAAATTTTTTGACATGCTACCAGTGTGATCTCTTCAGCATCACTGAGTTCATAAATTGTTTAACTCATACTTCAGGTATGACATGTGATATCAGAAATCCACTGTGACATCATGACCACTGTGACATCACACTGCCAGATGTCATTACCACTGATTCACATTGTGATATCACAAACCTTTTAAGACTCATTACACTTGTGCCAACATATGCCTTTGGATACATCATTATCCCTTATGAACTTATATAATCATTGTCAATTAGAGATCTGGCATGAGATTATGACATCACCATCCCATTGTGAAATCACAAACCTATGTGACCACATCACCTATATGGATCACCATTTGTGACTTCAAAACAATACTATCTCATGTAATGGTAACATCACATTGCCAATGGGATATCTCTGTCCCATTGCATTTTCACCAATCTATTATATCCTCATAATATTTTACAAAATTTATGGCCTTCCTGACTTCTAGCTCCTTTTGTGAACTTGTATCTTCATTGTGATCTAGTAGAATGAAATTGGACATGTAGTGGTGATATTACAAATTCATTGTGACATCACTATCCAAGTGTGACCTTATGACCACTGTGACATCACAAACCCATTGTGACATCACATTGCCATGATTACCTTCTGATATCCCAAACCTGTTGTGATCTCTTAGCACTTTGAAAAGGCACATGGTGTTTGTAACACCACAGTTCTTTTGGGTAACCATATCCTCATTATGAACAAAGGACAACTGACATCAGACATGCCAAACCATTACAAACTCTTTGTGACATCATCTACAGAGTGAGATCACATTGTGGTTAGGATACCATCAGCCCACTGTGACATCCCAAAATGACAATGACATCATAGCATTATGACATTACGTTTTCATTGTGAGGTCATAGAGACAAAGTGATTGCCTATTCTGTGATTTCATTCTATCTCAAATGTGGCATATAGAAACCCATTGTGACCACATCACCATTGAGCCATTGCAATCCCTTTGTGACCTCATATTGATATTGTGATATCATTAACGCAATGTAACATCACAAACCTGTCTTGTCTTCATAAATTTTGTAACAAGCGACTACCTTGATCTGGGCTGGATGCCCAGAGCTAATTGCAGCCTCAACCATGAACCCTCAGACCTCCAAAGAGCAGCCCAACCATTTGTTAACTGGTCTTCAAACAATCAACCTCCAAAATAATCATCTCCAAGGCTCCACACTTCAAAGACAGGGCTTTTCCTTTCTCTTCATCCTCCTTCTCTACAGACATGTCCTACATTTCAGGTCTTTTCATTTTTTCCTTCCACAATTCCCTTCTTCTCTACAGGTTGCTGTACTCTTGACAGGCCTTCCCTGCCCTGTCCAGGTGGCCAGGTGCTGTCCTTTACCTCCTGCTCTCCCTCAATTTCCTCTCCTCCCAGATCTTTACCCTCTTGCAGTCTCATCACTTCTTTCCTTCCAGGTCTTTCCCCTTTTTCTTCCCCCTTCTGTTGCTCTGAACATGCAACCTATATATAGGCTGTACCCTGCCCCCACTAAAATATGTTTCCTGCATAACAGTTTTCAATCATCACTTCCCAAAAGTCCATGCCCAATAACTTCTTGGCAGCGCACCATGTGGAGCTTAACATCCTATCTCTTCAGCAGCATTTCCTGCCCAGTCCAACGGCTTGCACCTCCCTCTCTGGTGGTCCAGACCAGGAGGTCATGATGACTATCTGTTCCCGTGGATTATAGGGGTACTGCTGGTAATTACAGTGTCCTGATGGTGAACTAGTAGTGATTGAAATTGGACAAATAATTGTGATATTACAAACTCATGACCTAACTAACCCATTGTGACCTCAAAACCATTTTGACATCATGAACCCATTGTGACATCACATTGCTGTTTAGACACCAGGATCACATTGCGACATCCCAAATCTATTATGACCTCTTATAACCTTCGAAAAATACATAGCTTTTTGACATCACAGTGCCTTTGTGTACCCAAACCCCACTGTGAAATATTGACAATTGAGAATCAGACATGACATTTTAACATCAAAAAGTTTGTGAGGTCATCACAACTGTATAAAAAATTATAATTTCACATTGTCATCGTCATATCATTGACACATTATGCATGCCTTTTCTGTGACTTCATTCTACTTCAAATGTGGCATGTAGGTGCATATAATAAATCATGAACTCATAACCATTGTGACATCACAGTCCTTTTGCACATCACATTGCCATTGTGATATCACTAACACACCGTGATATCACAAACCTATCGTGTCATCATAACTTTTGTGACATGCCTTTTTTCCTCATAATATGTTGACGACCTCATTAGATTTCACATATGACATTTGATATCACAAATTCCCAGTGACATCATGACAATGGTGACATCACCCTGCCAGATATCATAACCATTGTGTCAAATTCTGACATCACAAAACTTTTAGGATTTCAATATGTGAAAACACATACTTTTGTAGGAACCACAGTCCCTTTGTGAACTCTTATACTCATTGTAAGTTAAAAACAATTGAAAACAATCATGTCATTGTGACCTTGCCAGCACATTGTGACATCACCAATCTTTTGTGACTTCATCACCAATGTGCCATCATCAACTATTTGTGACACCAAAACAATATTCTGACATGATGTAGTGAGTTGTCATTGCCAAGTTGATATCACTGTCCCACTGTGTTTTCAAAAACCTAATATGACCTCATAACATTTTTAAAAAATTCATGTCCCTTAGGAATTCAAGCTCCATCTGTGAACTTGTATGCACATTATGAAATAGTACCAATTCAAATTGGACATGTATTTGAGATATTACAAAATCATTATAGCATCAAAAACCCATTGTGACCTCATCACAACTGTGAATCATAAAGCTATCATGACCCCTAAGTACATTTGAAAACACATAAATCATTTGTGACATCACAGTCCCTTCGTGTACCCTTACCCTCAATTTGAACACATGACAATTGAATTCATATATGCCATTGTAACATCACAAACCCTTTGTGAATCCATCACCAGTATGACAACATATATTCATTATGACACCATCACCTCCTTGCAACATCACCAATTTAGAATGACCTCATAGCATTATGATATTATATTGTCATTATGAGGTAATAGACCCATTGTAAAATGTTTATTCTATTTCATTCTATTTTAAATGTGGCATGTGGGTTGATATCAGAAAATCATTGTGATCTCATAAATATATGGCATCACAATCACTGTGACATCACAGTGCCATGGTGATATCACTTACACACTGTGATATCACAAACATGCCCTGTACACATAAGTCTTGTGACGTGCTGAAATTGTGATGTCTTAGGCCCTTTATGAGCTTGTAATCTGTTTTCAAACATAATATTTCAGTTATGACATGTGATATCAGAAATCCACTGTGACATCATGAACATGGTGACATCATACTGACAGATATCATGACCATTGTGTCACACTATGAGATCACAATCCTCCTAGGACTTCATCACATTTGTGATAACACATGCCTTTGGAGATACCACAGTCCATTTGTGAACTCATATTCTCTGTGATTTCATGACAACAGAAACTTTATGCCATTTGGATATCACCAACCAATTGTGACATCATAGACCTACTGTGACCACTTACCTGTATGGCATCACCAACTAAATGTGACATTAAAACTTTTTGTGATGTCACAATGTGACACGATGTTCATGACATCTGTCAGTGTGATGTCACAATGGTCATGATGTCACAGTGGATTTCTGGTATCTCGTGTCATACATGAAATATGAGGTTGGAAACAAATTATCAGGGCAAAAAGTTCTAAGATATCACAATGTCAGCATGTCACAGAAGTTATGAGGATAGGAGAGGTTTGTGATGTCACATGGTATTAGTTATATCACAATGTCATTGTGATGTCACAACGTGATTATGATGTCAAAATGGTTATGTAGGCACAAAAATGTGTTTCTTTTTTTTTTAAATTTACCTTTATTTGTGAACATACTGTACAGAGGAGTTACAGTTACATGGGCAGGATAATGAGTACATTTCTTACCAAGCATTGCAGCCTCCTCCTTTGTTTACCCTTCACATCCCTTCCCAGCCTCTCCCCTCCCCCCCTAATCCCAATCTTTCTCCTTCCCCCCCTTCCCCCCCTTCCCCCCCCGCACCAATGTTGTAAAGCTCGTTTTGGGAACCTTACTTCATTTTTGGTGGGAATGTAAACTTGTTCAACCACTTTGGAAAGCAGTATGGAGGTTCCTCAAAAGACTTCACATAGAGCTCCCCTATGACCCAGCAATCCCACTTTTGGGCATTTACCCAAATGTTTACAAACAAGACCACACTAAAGCTACCAGCACAACTATGTTTATTGCAGCATTATTTACCATAGCTAAGATATGGAACCAACCCAGATGCCCCTCAGTAGATGAATGGATTAAGAAAATGTGGTATATATACACAATGGAATTCTATGCCTCCATCAGAAAGAATGACATTGCCTCATTTGTTAGGAAATGGAAAAACTTGGAAAAAATTATATTAAGTGAAGTAAGCCAGGCCCAAAGAAACGTAGGTCCCATGGTTTCCCTTATTTGTAATATCTAGTATATGTATGAGTCAAGCGGAAAAGGTCAGATAATGTGATGTCAGGAAAATGAACCCTTAGATGTGTATTTTAATGTTTTTTTCTTTCATGCATGTGTTTCTAACACATTTATAAGATTATCTCTTTGTTGCTTTGTATGTCCCTCCCCCACAGTATAACCCCTGCTTTCACTATATTTGATGTCAGTATAACTTGTGGAGGAGATGGGGAAAAACCAGTTGTTTAAGGATACAGGTGGACCTGTTGCAACAATGAGAAGTACAAGATGTCATGTCCAAAAATGTGTTTCTGATATCAACTCTCATGCCACTTTTGAAATACAATGAAATCACAGAATAGGCATCCACAAGGTGTCTATGATGTCACAATGACAATTGTTGTCATAATGTGATTATGTCATTGAGTTTGGTGATGTCACAATGAGCTGATGCTCTCAAAATGAAAATGTGATGTCACACTGTTGAGGATACCACAAACACTTTTTGATGTTACAATGGCATGTCTGATCTCAATTGTCATTGGTTAACAACAAGGATATGGGAAGACAAAGGGACTGTAATGTTGAAAAGGTCATGTGATTTTTCAAAGGAGCTAAGAGGTCATAATAGATTTGAGGTGTCACAATGGAAACATGATGTCACAATGACAATATTGCCACAATGGGTTTGTGATGTCGTGCTAATGATGATGTCAAAATGGGTTTGTGATGTCACAACGAGTTGGCAATATTACAATCAAATTTCCAATTTCAATTGCTACTAGTTCACAAGGAGGATACTGTAATAATCAGCAGGGCCCCGATAATCTATAGAGTCCAGTAATCAGTCTGGCCCCATCTCCTGGCCAGCTGGAGAGGACAGGGCATTCTGTGGGGGGGGCTGGTACATTAATCACCAAGTGTTGAGCTGTTAAGAAGTGATTAGGCTGTGGGGAGTTTTGGATGTTACAGTAGAAAACTGTTGGCAGTTGGGGTGGAGAAGGGCTACAGACTTTATATATGCTGCTTGTTCAGAGCAATGGAAGGGAGATAAAAAATGAAAAGTTATGGAAGGAAGGAAGTGGTGTGATAGAAGAAGGGGAAAGCCCTGAGAGGAGAGGAAGTTGAGGGGGAGCAAGAGGTGAAGGATGGCAACTGACGACCCAGGCAAAGCAGTTCAAGCCTGTGGAGAGTAGAGAGGCCTGAAGAGAAGAAGGAACTGGTAGAAAGGAAAAAGGTAAAGACTTGAAAGGACGTATAGGTCTGTAGCGATGGAGAGACAAAGGGAAAGGGACAAAAAGGCTTGCCCTTTGATGTTTGGAGCTTTGGATATCATAATTTTGGGGGTTGGTGGTTTGGAGAACATTTATTATATTAAATGTGTCTCGATGGATTCTCTTGAACACTAGAGGTCCTAATTTTTGGAGACCCCATGGAGATTAATCCGTTTGGATGGCATCAGGCCTTGGCCCAGGGAAAATTCCCCATAGGTGAGAGTGTCAGCCTTCAGAGCCTCGAGTGTTTGTCTCCAGAGGACAAACATGGACAAAAATCATGTAGGTACCTTTAGGGGTGCGTCCTGGCAAGCTTGCCAGCCTGTTTTTGGAACCACCTCTAGAGGTCATTTGTGGCTTCCTTGGGAAACCATCTGGAACCTCCTTGAGAGGTCATGTAGGGCTTCCTTGGGAAGCCATCTGGAACATCATCAAGACTGCATCTGCAACTTCCTTGAGAAGCTATCTAAGACCTACCCTGGAGGTCATTTTGGGCCTTCTCCAGTGGCCATCTTGGAATTTCTCCAGAGGTCATCTGGGGCTTCCTCAGGAGACCACCTGAGACCTATTCAAAAGTAGTCATTGGGGATTCGTTAATTGCCAACTTAGGACGACCTCCTGAGGTCATGTGGAGCTTCTTTGGGAAGTCATCTCGGGTTACCGTGATGAAAAATCTGACTGTCTTCAGACGTCATATAGGACTTCCTTGGGAAGCTATATAGGACCTTCTCTGGAAGTCATCTGTCCCTTTCTGAAGAGGGTTATCTGGAACCTCCTCTGGAGTTCATATGTTGCCTCCTTGAGTGGCCTTCTGGGAGCTACTCAAGCGGTAATCTCAGCCTTATTGAGAGGACATCTGGGGCCTCATTTGGAGGTCATCTGACACTACCTTGGGAAGCCATTTGGAACCTCCGTGAGAGGTCATCTAGGGCCTCCTAGGAAGGATATATGTGAAATCCTCCAGAGGTCATCTGCAGCATCCTCAAGAGGCAATCTGGGATGTTCTCTCTGTCATCTGGGATCTCTGTAGAGGTCAAAATTGAGTGGTGTGGGACATGTGAGTTAAGTGTCTGTGGCTCTTGGTCTGTGTGTGTATTCTGATAGTTCTATCTGTGTCCTGTATGCACCTCTGTTTACTCCTTTTCTCAGGATGGGAGAACAGGCCTAAAGTTGTCATATCCAAAAAATATTCTCCCCCAGGTTTACAGAATCCTTCAGAGGAAGATGCACTGATGTACTCTCTCTCCTATTCTTTGCCATCAGCACATCTAATCTAAAGTCCTCCCATACCAAAAGTGATTACTTGTACCAGCCTGAGGTGTTACAATGTGGTATGTTACCCTTATTACCCTAGAGACAGGAACATGGAAGAGATGGTAGGCAGGCCCCCTTTCTAATATATTTTCCCTTTACAACTAGTGACCTGTATAACTGGAAACAGCAAAATCCATCCTTTTCAGAAAAAACAAAACCAGGAGCTCATTAAATCATTAGAGGCAGTAATTTTCACACACAAGCACATCTGGGATGAGGGTCAGCAAATTTTACAGGTGTGTTTCACCTGGTAGGAAAGGGAATGAATCCTGCTCAGTGACTTAAAGTTGGTCCTTGGAACACACAGTAGCCCCACTATTGAACCAGACCTTTTGGAACAAATCTTTCCAGAGATTTACTCAGGCTGAGACTAACAGCGATCGAGGTATGGAGGTGTTTACCAATAATTGCCAGGTTCGGTTAGCAGGGATACCACAGTGGCTAGAAAGCCAAATCATCAATCTAAGTTGAGTGAGATGGGACAGTTCCCCAGTGAGTACTCTAATTCTTTTCTGGAACTTCTCCCAGAAGCCTATAGGACCTATAGGCCTATAGATCTTGAAGCCCTGGAGAATCAAAGATCCCTACACATGGCCTTTGTTACCCAGTCAGGCAAAGATATTAGAAGAAATCTTCAAAAGTTTCAAGGTTTTGAGGGAAAGGTGTATTTTAAGTTGGAAATGGTTGCCCAGTGGGTGTTTGATAACAGAGATAACCTGGAAAAAAAGAGTCTAAGAAGGGAGTTTGAATTTTGGTAGGAGCACCAGAATAGGGATCAAGAAACCTTTGGCAAAGACAGTAAAATTCATTTGAAAATGGCAGTAGGGAACCTCTAGGATTAAACCAGTGTGTTTATTGCAAGCAAAATGGACATTGGGAAAAGGAATGTCCAAGGAGGAGAAAGACAGAAAATGACAAGTAAGTAATCACATTAACCACCTGGAAAATGTATTCATATCTCTGGAGAAACATGCAAAGGAGCTTGGGGTCCCGAATTCCAACTGTGTTCAATTTAAAAAGCTGCCCTCTGACCTTAAGAAGAAATGTGGTAAAGAAAAAATTCACCCACTTCTAACTCAAAACACAGGCTTATAAAAGATTGAATCTCCTATAGGTGCCAGCCATAACCCACCAAGAGGTTAAAAACCACATAGAGCACACAGGAGAAAACAGAATTATTTAACATGAAGAAAAGATTTGAAAATATAAATTAGGAACTTGTGCGAGTCAAAAATGAGAAGAAAATCCTCAAAAGGAACCTAGAAAACACTCAGAATCAAATGAAATTCAAGTACATTAGCCTGGATGAGCATGAGGCGAATTAGGAGACTACAGGTCAGAGGCCAACAGAAGCACAGGACAGCAATGCCGCCATCCTTGCTAACCACAAGTGAGGCCAAGGAAAGATCTTGATGCTGCATTAAGAAATCATAGCCATGAAAAAGGAGCTGGACCTGATAAAAGAATGTATTAGGGTGAAGTACATGTTGATTATTAGCATTGAAGGGTGTCACCAGAAATTCAAGGCAACAGAGAAAGAAGGAAAGAGTAGTTAGCAGAGAAGACAGGGAAGTGCTCTGTCATAGAAGATCAGGCCAAGAAAAGTGAACAGGAAAATATCAGGCTGAAGAAAGAGATTGTTACTCTTCAGAAAGATTTAAAGGACCACATGCTCTGATAGAGAATGCCAGGGAAAGGGAAAGAGCATTGGGAAGAAAAACAGAAAAGCTAAACAAACATTTGAAAGATCTGTCAAAAAATTACACTGAAGTGGAAAACCAGAAAGAGAAAATACTAGAGTAAAAGGCCAAAAAGACTGCTGAGACCTTCACCCTAAATGTAATGCAGAAGCATCGAGTCCCAATGGAACAGATGGAGGTGGGAAAAAATACCTCTCAATAGCACATTTGTGAACTTAAAGGAGGAGTTGAAGAGCAAGAAAAGGTCATGTGAGAAGGAGCAGCAGTTGGCCAGTCAAAGGAACTCTCCTGTGACCCTGTCAAAATACTTGCAGGTTAAGGAGCACATTGAGAAGGAGAGTAAGATCATGAAAGCAAGTTTGAAAGAAAAGGAGCAGAATAAAATAGAAGAAGTCTCCAAGGTTCAGAGTTCTATACAGGAGTTAAACTAGAGACCCTAAGATACAGGGAAACATCTAGCTGATCAGGTAGCTTGGGAGACCACTCTAAAACCAGTGGGGTCTCTAGAGCTACTAGTTAATATTAAAGGAAGAAGCAAAAACAGTTGTAATAAGTGTGCAAGTGTTGACACTGACCTTGTGAAAAATGTATACAGGCTTAAGCTTTCTGTCAGTTTACATGTAGATATTTGCATCCTGGTAAATTGCCCCAGGCCACTGCCTATAACTGTTCGAAAACCAGTGGGGCCTCAGCTTGACAATCCTTTGTAATGTTTGTAGGTAATTTCCAACAGGTAAATGCTGAAAAGCTGGATCATATGGAAGCAATTCATATGTGAGGAACCTCAGATGGTGAATTTGGGAAAGTGGGCTTCACTGAGGTAAAGCCTGGAAAGTATGGTTATTGGTATCTGTTACTAATTGTGGACACTTTTTCAGGCTGAGCTGAGGCATGTGATAATTTCTTGATTTGGCTTACCTTTAGCTATGGGGTCCAAAGATGCCCCTTCATTCAGGGCCTAAGTTCTCAATTATTAACTAACACCCTAGGAATAAATTAGAAGTTACAATCCATTTATAGATCTGAGAGTTCAAGGGACTAGAAAGAATGAATATGACCTTAAAGGAAACATTAACTAAATTAAATACAGTGATTGGCCATGGGTAGGTAAGCCTCCTGAACTTTGCTCTCCTTCGAGCAATATGTAGCCCTTATGTTAAAGGATTTAATCCCTTTGAAATACTTTAGGGTAGACCACCCCCTTTGATTGCTAAACTTGGAAAGGCTATATTAACAGAAATGTCGAACTACAATCTGCAGGCTTTACAACATATTCTTTTATGTACCTATCCTTTGGTAACCAAGGCCCAGAGGTCGCCTAAGAAAAACTCCACCTGAAGGGGAGGGCTCTGTCGGGACGAAGGAGGACACCTAGTGGAGGAACTGGAATAGGTGGGGAGATGGCAAACAGACAACTCACACACAAGAGGAGTGAATGCCAAGTGCGTTTAATGCAGAGGATAACAAGCTTTTATAGCAAAAGTCTCCATGAGAAAGGGTAAAAGGTTACACAATCTTGCTGCAAGGCTTCGTTCTTGGGTGGTCACCAGCTGGTCGCCTGATCTTGTTTTTTGGATGACGAGTTATGATGATAGGCACTTGTTTTCAGCTTTACCTCTATTTTTAAGAAATACAATTGGTTTCGATGTTTATCACCTATTAACCATTACCCAGAGCATATGGGCAAGGTGCTGAACAGAAAGGCATGAACTCTAGTACTTTATTATTACTTTTGTTTAGTTTTGTACTTTATGCATTTTAAATCTTTTCTAAGCAATTGTGCTTCTTTGCCATTCTTTAGAAGGTCCCCAATTTGTGACCAGAAGTCATGATATTCAGTATACTTAGTTAAATCTGGCCATATATCAAATTTAAGCTCATAGTGTCTTTTCTGTAACCCTTTCACATAATCATTTACTCTTTTCTATAGAGGCCTTAACTGTCTCATAACATCTTTCTTGTTCCTTCTTTAATAGTAAGCACCAAAGAGGCCAAGATCTAGCAAGTCTATCAGTAAATGAAAGACAGTAATAGGAAGTTCTTTCTCCTAAGTAGTTTTCCCAACATTGCCATGCTTATACACATCTGTAAAACGATATGGATCTGGGGGAAGTCTTTGGGGTCCTCTAGATAATGGAGGATTCCACCATTTTCCTCTGATAAGCCATTGCCACCTTTCATCTACCAATCTTTTAGGAATCTTATTTAGCTTTTGGCCTAAATATCCCTCTACATCTTTCTTATCTACAGGATATCTATATGAGTCTATTGTATATGCTTTAGGATTAAAGGAAAGTCTCCAGTAGCCATACACTCTTTCTGCTCTAGCTGTGCCTACAGCTTCTTGTAAATCTCTTACAAACAATTCCTTCTGCTGAAGTGATGTCATGAACCCCCAATACTTCAATATTTACTTATGACTTGTCTACTAGCCTCCGTAAGAAGGGCTTTCAGGGTAGCACTTAACTCTGGTGAGTTATTCATATTTCAGGACACTCATTAGATGTTGGAGTCATCAACACTTTTAAGAAAGAGCCTTGAACTCCTCCAACTCTTCAATGAAATTGAAAGAGAAAGCTCACTACCGAACACATTCTATGAAGCCATCATAACCCTCATCCCAAAACCAGGCAGGGACTCATCAAAGAAAGAGAACTATAGACCCATTTCTTTGATGAACATTGATGCAAAACTTCTCAACAAAATTTTGGCCAATCGACTTCAACAATTCATCCAAAAAATCATACACCACGATCAAACAGGATTCATTTCAGGGATGCAAAGCTGGTTCAATATACGCAAATCAATTAATATTATTCATCACATCAACAGGAGCAAGAATAAGAACCACATGGTTATCTCAATAGATGCAGAAAAAGCATTCGACAAGATCCAATACCCCTTTAAGATGAAGGTTTTGGAAAAATTAAGAATCCATGGAACATTCCTCAATAAAATAAAGGCTGTTTAAGACAAACCTACAGCCAGCATTATACTCAATGGTGAAAAACTAAAGCCATTTCCTCTTAACTCAGGAACAAGACAAGGATGCCCACTCTCTCCACTTCTCTTCAATCTAGTATTAGAATGCCTAGCTACAGCAATAAGACAAGATGCAGACATAAAGGGGATCCAAATAGGGAAAGAAGAAATAAAACTCTCCCTCTTTGCAGATGACATGATCTTGTATTTAAAGAATCCCATAGACTCCACTCCCAAATTACTCAAGCTGATTCAAAACTTCGGCAAAGTAGCAGGTTATAAAATTAACCCCCCAAAATCAATGGCTTTTCTGTATGCCAACAATGAGAAAAGTGTGGATGAAATTGTGAAAGCAACTCCATTTGTAATAGCCCCACAAAAAATAAAATACCTAGGAATTAACTTAACTAAAGAAGTGAAGGACCTCTATGATGAAAACTTTAAAATCTTGAAAAAGGAAATCAACACAGAACTTAAAAAATGGCAAAACCTCCCATGCTCCTGGATTGCTGGTGCAATCATCCCAACCCAGTAAGGAGCAGCAGTAGCTGTCAGCAGTGGCGAACGACCCTAGACTCACAGCAAGGCACCTCTGTCCTGCTGGCATAAACATCCTAGCCTAACCTGGAGCAGCAGTGGCAGCTGGCAGTGGTGGTAAACCACCCAGACTCTGGGCACAATGCCTCGTGGCACTAGCCACAGGAACATCCCAGACCAGCCCAGGGAGGCAGCGGTGGCTGGGGCGGGGACAACTGCAGTGAACAACTCCAGACCCATGGCAGTTTGTGCCTCTCCATACTGGCCCGCATCAGCAGCCCAGCCTAGCCCGAGGCAGAAGCAGTGGTTAACACCTGACTCATGCTGTGGTGCCTTCCTTGCATAAGTGGCCCAGCTGATCCTGCAGTGGCAGCAGCTGGGGTAGTGGCAACAGCTGCGTCAGCAGCTTCGGAGGCAGCAGCAGCGGCATCGACAGGAGCAGCAAATGACTCTGGACCCTTAGTGGGGTGCAGCACCTCTCCAAACTGGCTTGTATAAGAAGTCCAGTCCAGCCCATGGTGGCAAAGGTGGTGACAGCTGTTGCCTGCTTCCTTCGCCCAGAGGGGACCATATCTCAGCCTTTTACCCCTTCTGTTGACGGCCCTTGCAAACAAGAAGTAGCCAGAGAGAATGTTCGTCCTTTTTCATAATAATCAAAAGTCTGGAATATCAGGTCTGAACAGGGACACCTCCTTCCCTCTTGGCTAAGTTTCTGCCCTCTCATCTGACCTTAGGAGGGTCCAAGACCCTGAGGTCACATCCAGTGTGGCCACACATTTCCCCCACCTAGCCACACCTCTTCCTGTCCCTGGCCTAGATAAGTCTTGGCCCAGAGGTGGGTCGCCCCCCTTCCTTTTCAGCCATGCTTCTCCACCATGCATGGTGGGGGCAGCAATTCAGTAAATAAACTTCTTTTCCTGCCTGAAAAAAAAAAAGAAATACAAATTGCCCAAACAGAACCAAGAAGAAATAAATCAATAAAACTTGTCAATAACCTACAATGAGATAGTAGAAGTAATCAGAAATCTTCTAACAGGAAAATCTCAGGACCTAATGGATTCACTACAGAATTCTATAAGGCCTTTAACGAGGAACTAATACCCATACTCCTCAAGATCATCAGAGAAATAGACACAGAGGGAGTTATCCTAGACTCATTCTGTGAAGCCAATATCACATTCATCCCAAAACAAGGCAAAGACACCCCAAAAAAGAACTACAAACAAACCTCTTTGATTAAGACAGATGCAAAGCTCCTCGATAAAATTGCAGCCAACAGAATCCAGAAACATATCAAAAAATCATACATTATGACCAAGTAGGTTTCATCCCAGAGATGCAGAGATGGTTTAACATGTAAGTCAATAAATGTAATCCATCACACCATCGGATCCAAGGTAAAGAACCAGATGATTATCCCCATTGATGCGGAAAGGGTTTTTGATTAAATTCAGCATTCATTCATGTTAAAAGCTCTGGAAAAAATATGAATAGTAGGAATAAAATAGAAGACTTACATAGCAGATCAAAGGCCAATATTATACTTAATGGGGAAAAACTATAAGCAATTCCCTTAAAAACAGGAACAAAGCAAGGATGCCCACTCTCTCCACTCCTCTTCAATATAGTTCTGGAATTCTCAGCCAGAGCAATGAAGCAAGAAAAATACATTAAAAAGATCCACATATGAGAGGAAAAAGATCGATCCACATAGGAGAGGAAGAAGATCAAGTACCTCTTTTTGCAGATGGCATTATTTTATAAATTCACGATCCCTAAAGCTCCGTCCCCAAACTCTTAGAGCTTTTAAACCAATTTGGCAAAGTAGCAGGATACAAAATTAACCCACAAAAATCAGTCGCCTTTCTATACAGCAACAATGTCCAAGCAGAAACGGAAATCAAGGAAACAACCCCATTCACAATAACCTCAAAAAAAAGTATCTAGAAATTCCTAACCAAAGATTCAAAGGGTCTATTTCATGAAAACTATAAAAGCCTAAAGAAAGGAACCTTAGAGGATACCAGGAAATGGAAAGACTTCCCATGGCCCTGGATAGCCAGAATTAATATGGTGAAAATAGCTAATCTGCCAAAATTAATAAACACATTCAATGCAATACCCATTAAAATTCCAATGACCTACTTTACTGAAATAGAGAAAATAGTCCAAAAGTTCATATGGAACAACAAAGGACATAGCATAACCAAAACAATTTTAGGTAAAAGAAAGAATACAGGGTGGATTATGATACAGGACTTCAAGCTCTATTATAGAGCCATAATAACAAAGACACCTTGGTACTGGCAGAAATAGAGACCTGAAAATCAATGAGACAGGTTAGAGGACCCAGAAATATAGCTGCATATGTACAGCCAGTTGATATTTGACAAAGGAACCAAAGACCTACAGTGGAAGAAGCATAATCTCTTCAACTACCGGTGTTGGGAAAACTGGCCACATGCAGAAACCAGAAGTGGACCCTAGTCTTTCACCATGCACTAACATCAACTCAAAGTGGATTAAAGACCTTAACATCAAGCTTGAAACTCTGAAACTACTGCAGGACCAAGCGTGAGAGACACTTGCCCTTATAGGCACAGGCAGGAACTTCCAGAACAGATGCCCCGGGTCACAACAAATTGGAGAATGACTTGATAAATGGGAATACCTTAAAATAAAAAGGTTCTACACAGATAAAAAGTAGCAACTAACTAGAAAGAAAGCCAAATAATTGGGAAAAATGTTTACCAGCAATATATCAGACAAGGGTCTAATATCCATTATATATGGTGAACTTAAGAAACTAACCTTTCACCAACCTAACAAACCAATCTTGAAATGGTCAAGGAAGCTAAAGAGAGACTTCTCAGAAGAAGAGATAAAAATGGCAAAGTAACACATGAAGAAATGTTCATCATCCCTGACTGTAAAGCAAATGCAAATAAAAACAATTCTGAGTTACCACCTTACCCCAGTCAGAATAGCCCACATTCTAAATTCAGCCAATGACAAATGCTGGAAGGAATGTAAAGAAAGAGAAACAATACTGCAGTACAGGTGGAAATGTATACTAATATAACCACTTTGGAAAGCACGGTGGAGGTACCTCAGAAAGCTAAATATCGACCTCTCCTATGAACTGGCCATACCACTCCTAGACATCTATTCTGAACAAGAGGAACCACTATACAAAGACACACACACCTCTATGATTATTGCAGCACTGTTCACAATAGCCAATATTTGGAAACAACCCAGATGAAACACTACTGAAAATTGGATCCCCAAAATGTGGGACCTATATACAATGGAATACTATGCAGCCATTAGAAAGGACAAAATGATGGCATTTTCAGGGAAATGGATGGAATTAGAACAAATTATTTGAGTGAAGTAAGCAAAGAACAAAGAGACAAATGGCACAGGGTCTACCTGATACATGGATGCTAAAGCCAAAATGCAAGAAGGTATGACAGAGTAAACAGGGCTCAAGAAACAAAGGACAGCCACTCATTTTTCTGTATCACCATTAATGACTCCATGTTATTGACCTTGTAGATAATAGAAATATGCACGCAATGGAAGAAGCCAGGAGGAGGAACAGAATAAGTGGTAAATGGAAAAACTTACAACAATGGGGCCCATCAGTTGCACTGGACATAGAAGAAAAATATCTAAGCAACCCAAACACAGTGATGGGAAGGGAGGAATGAGAGGGAAAGAGGGAATAGCCCACACTAAGCAAGAGGAAAAAATGTAAACATCACCTGAGGTGGGAAAAATAATTTGGATTGTCAAAGCTCATAGAATTAACAAATTTTAGACCATAATAACAATAACTTGCCTTGTCAAGGTTAAAATGTGTTTGTGACTTTACGCATCACAATTCCACGGTACTGTGAAATATGTGAAATAGATGTGATCACCTATCTCAAATTTTACAAAAAAGTGTGAGAAGGGAAAGGTTACGAGGGATGGGTGACAATGTTGTCAGACACCTTGCATTCATGTACTGTTTTGTAGATGGGAACTTCTCTGTACAACTACTTAAAGATAATAATAATAAAAATTGTTTAAAAATAAATAAACATTAGGATGACAATAAAAATGTTCAAATATAAAATAAGAAATTAAATCCAGTTGGAAGGAAAATTTCTTTGTGGGGAGTAATGTAGTTTATTCTATAGCAAGTCTCACTTCAGAAATAAATTCAAAAGCTAGACCTCAAGTAAGTGAAATAAACTAAGAAGCAGAGTTTAAAAAAGAAACTCTACCCATTCTTTCTTGTCTGGACAGCTGGTGTGGGTAAAAATGTATCATGCTCCTGAATTGGAACCGAGGTGGCAAGGACCTTACTTGGTGGTGCTAATTTCACTGTCGGCTATTAAATTAGTAGGAAAACAATATTAGATCATCAGTCTCAAGTGAAAACAGCAGTGAACCAATATACAGAGAAGGCTGCAAGATTGACTCTTCAGAGACACTCAGAGGATCCCTTAAGGATAAGGCTTACTAAGTGTTAATTAGTGCTAACTAGTGTGTTTCTATAATTTACTTGCTTTCTATTAAGTTTACAATTTAAGCCTGTTCATTGGGAGGAGAGAAGGGAATTTTTAGGATTTGGTAAGAAGGAATCAGGATTTGAATCGACATGAAAACCAGTGGGGGATGTATAAAGCAGTGGGGCCCAAATAACCAGCAGGGCCCACTAACCAATGTGGCCACATGTCATGGCCCACTGGAGTGCATGGGGCATGCCACCAAAGGGGACAGGGCATGCTGCTGGAGGGGGTAGTGTGCTGTGCTCACATGACGATCTGTGAAGAAGTGATTGGGTAATGGGCAGTTTGTGAAGGGATGGTTGAAAACTGTTAGGCAGGAGACGCACTGGAGTGATGGAGGGGTTCAACTTATATATAGGCTTCATGGTCAGAGCAATGGAATTGGAGAAAATCAAGGCAAGACCTGGAAGGAAGGAAGTGGTGTGACAGTAGGAAGGGAAAAACCTGGGAGAAGAGGAATTTGTGGGAGAGCAGGAGGGGAAGGATATCAATTGGCCACCAGGTTAGAGAATTGTAAGCCTGTGGATAGTCTTAAAGAGAAGAAGGAAGTGATGAAAGGGAAAAAGGGAAATGAAGTAAAGGTCTATAAAGAAGAAGGGAGTAAGGGAAAAGGGAAAAGCCTTACCTATTGAAGTTTGGAGCTTTGGAGATGATAATTTGGGGGGTTGGTGGTTTGCAGACCAATTAACTATGTGCGGGGCTGCCCATTGGAGGTCTGAGATTTGGTGGTTGGGGCTGGCTTGTCACTGAGTGCACAGCACAGAACAAGGTAAACGCATGCCCATTTCTAGTGTAAATAAAGTTATCTTCAATGTGTCTCATTGGATTTTCTTGTGCTTTATGCATCATAAGTATACGAGTTCAAAAGTTAATAATCTCAAAGGCCACAAATTTTGTAAAATGTTATGTCATAATAGGTTTACAGAACCCAAGGAACAGTGATATCACAAGGGCAATATGAGGTCACATATCAAGTCATAATAATATTTTGATGTCATAATTAGTTGGTGATGCCATAACAGTCATGAGGTCACAATAGGTTTATGATGTCACAATTGCATGCTGGACTTCAATTTTCATTAACTCTCAATTAGAATATGAATTCAGAATGGGAATGTGAGATATACAAAGTCATGCCTTGGCCCAAACATGATTAACTCCCACCAGGTATGTGATATCAAAATGTGACACAATGCTCATGATATCTGATAGAGTGATGACATAATTTTCATATAAGAGTTCATTTCTAATATCACATGTCATAACTGAAATATGAAGTCAAAAGCATTATGAGATCACAAAGGGCCTATGTATCACAAGGGCATCATGTCAAAGTTATGAGGAGAGGACCAGTCAATGATGTCAGACTGGTGAGCCTTCCTCCAAGGTTTTGTAATGTTACAATGGTATAACTGATATCAATTGTTAAAACACAATGATTATATGGGTAAACAACAACTTTGATATCACAAAGGCCATCTGCTTTTTTAAAGGTGCTAAGGAGACATAACCGATTGAAATTTCACAATGTGATCGTGATGTCACAATGGCAATGTGATGATGCAATAGGTTTGTGTTATGGTGGTAATGAGGTCACCCATGGAATAGTGATGTCACTACGAGTTTGTAATATTACAATCACATGTCAGATTTCAATTACTACTAGTTTACAATGAGGATAAGACTTCAAGGAAGGAGCTAGAAGTCCTATAACCCATGAATTTTCTAACATGTGGTAATAGGTTTGTGAAAACAGAATGGCACAGTAATATCACAATGTCAATGTGATGTCACAATATCATGTCATAATAATGTGTAAGGGAGTTCGGAGGAAGATGGCGGAGGAGAAGCTGAAAGCTAAACAAGTTCTCCCATAGAAAGTAGTTTTAGTGTTCCAGTGAACAGGCATAGGCTAGAGAATCACACCAAGTGTGCCATCACAGTACCGAGAGTTTTGCCAGAGAGGGAAAAGCCAAGCAAGAAAATAGATCTGAGCACTTGCCAGTAGCTACAGCTGCAGCAGCAGTGGGGACAGCGCCAGTGTCCATAGCCACCACACCTACAGAGAGTCTACAACAACGGCCCCAGATGTGGTCCGTGAGCAGATTCTACTCAACACCAGCAAGAACTGACTGAGTTATTTTGCAGGTCAGTGGAAATAGAAGTGACATTCCAGGCTCAGTTCCACACAGAGGAACGTCACCCGGCACAGGCAGAGAAGATCCACTCTCGGAAGAGTGAATTTCTTCACTCGGTAAACAGAGCCAGAGTCTGCCCCTCCCTACAGAAGCCTAGACAATCAATTGAAATTCAGTAAACATAAACCCTGAGAATGGCTCTAAGCTGGGCTCTGTGAAGGTCTCAGGGAAAAGCTACTGTTTGCTGAAAGGCCTCAACACTACCCAGAACCTAGCCTCATCACAGCATCTCCAAACAGGAGGAAATATCTATCTCCCTCTTTTGTGATACTCCAAGCAGTTCTCCCTCTCACTGAACTAGTCTGAGAGGAGAATCACAAAATCCTGGGTAATACATAGCATTTTCTGCCTGCCCAAACAAACTGACTTAAGAAACCAATCAAGCCATAGGAAAACCAAACACTACAAGCAGACGAGAGATTCCACCAAGAGACTGGTTATGGACACAGGGGATACAGGGTCTTCCATCCCCCCAAAATAACCCCAAAAATTCAAAGAATTCTTTTTTGAAACTTTTTTATAATTTTAATTTTTTAAGTGTTTTCTGTAAATCTTCTTTTTTTCATAACTTTAATTTTTGGTACATATATGTGTGTGTGTGTGTGTGTGTGTATTCAATCTCTTTTGATCTTTTGGTCCTTTTTTATTGTTTTCATTTTTTTCTCTTATTTTTGCATTACTTAAATGCTGTTTTGCTTATCCCCAGATATATACCTGTTGTCAGTTATTAGACCTTTTCCCCCATTGTGTACATACTTAATCCATAAATTTATCACTCAATTCACAACCTCTTAGGCTTAACTTTTTAATAGCACTATTATCTCTTTATACCTATATAATTTTCAAGTAACTAATTTTAAATTTTTTTATTTTTATTTTTCATGTTTCCTTTCTATCCCTCCCCTCCTCCCATCCTATCCTTTTCTTCTCTCAATATCATTTCTTTAAACTTACATATTTTAAGTGTTTCACTTCTTAAATTTAAATTTTTGGTATTCCATTTGTTCTTTTTTTTTTTTTTAAATCTCTCTCCTATCATTCTGTCCAATCCATTTCCCTCTCAGAGATTGGGACTTGGTTAAATTTACGCTCCTTTTACCTCTCCACATCCATTTAGTCCTATTTTCCCCCACATTTCTCCCTAAAACCAATAATTTCTGGTTTTCCATATCCATCTTTGCTGTTCTTAACTCATTAACACATGGTCGTTTGATGTTGAATAGATTGTATCTGTTGAACTAGATTGTATCTGCATCCATTTTGATTGTGCAACTACCGGACTATGGTTGATACTTGCCTTAAAATAGTATTCTAGCACAAAATTGGTGTTACTTTCATACCAAATGGGCAGAACAAGCTGGAAAAACACAAGAAAAATAGCAAGTCCAGGTATCTGAACTCCCACTCATGATAATCAGGTGAAAGAATAGTTAATGAATAATCCAGAGGAGAGTTCCCAAAAAGCTCTACAAACACTACTGGTAAACATGGTGAATGAAATGATTCAAAACTTGCAAAGAACTCAGTGTGAGCGTGATAGGGAGAGAGAGGAGGCATACCAAAGATTAATATAGGAATCTGTGAGCATTAGGAAACTACTTAAAGATTAATACAGGAATTAGGTAAGCAGGTTGAGAACAGTCAAAGAGAAATACAGGAATTGTGTGAGCATGCTGAGAAGAGTCATAGAGAATTACAGGAATTGCATGAACCTGAGGAAGCTAATCAAACAGTAATAAAGGAATTGCGAGTGCAGATGAGAATAGACAAAGATCAACACAGGCATTCATGGAATCCATAAACATGCAGCTGAAACACTTCAGGGAGACCACAAAGGCAATGGTGAATGGAGCACTACAGAAGAAATGGGAGTCCAAGGAAACCATAACCAATCAACTAAGTGATTTGAGAATAAACACTAAACACCAAATTAAGGAAGTAAAGTTCACATAAGATCTAAAACAAAGCTCCAACAAAGAATTTGAAGCCATCAAAGCCGACCAATTAGAAGAAAAAGAAATAAAAAACAAAGTAGAAAGTCTTGAGAGTAGGTTAGACAATGCAGAAGATCGAATCTCAGGGATTGAAGACAGCCTAGATATTATAGCGATAGAACATACAACCATCCAAGACAAATCCAAGAAATATGATAGCTCTGTTCAATATTTGGAAGACACCATCAGAGGGCCTAATCTGAGGATAATGGGTGTAGAGGAGCACCTAGAGACAGAAGTTAATGGCCTAGGAACTTGCATAGCAAAGAAAAATTGAAACAATATATCTCCACCAAACCAGCCTTACAAAAGATACTTAAAGATGTCCTACACATAGAAAATCAACAAGACCACAGTGAAGGCCAACAAATGGCATCCAAGTGAATAAAATTATAACTCAACACCAAAAGCCACCAAAGAAAGTCCTCTAACACATGCAGTTGAACAACACACTGTTGAATCAACAGTGGGTCATGGAAGACATTAGAAAGGAAATTGAAATGTTCATAATATTCAGCAAAAATGAACACACAAATTAGCAGCTCCTCTGGGACACAGCAAAGCAGTACTCAGAGGCAAGTTTATAGATCTGAGTTCCTACATCAAAAATTAGAGAGATCTGAAACCAACAATTTAATAAGACATCTGAACCTCCTTGAAAAAGAGCAGCAAGATCAACTCCAATCCATTAGATAGAAAGAAATAATTAAAATTAAATCAGAATCACACAAATTGGAATCCAATAAAATCATAGAATGAATCACAAAACAAAGAGTTGGTTCTTGGAAAAAATTAACAAAATTGACAGACCGTTAGCAAATCTTATCTGAAAAAGAAGGGAACACACCACACCCAAAAAAACAAACTTAGAGATGAGAATGGAAACATCATCACAGAAATAATCAAGATTCAGAACATTATAAGGGAATACTTCTCAAACCTTTATGTTATAATAACTTTGAGAACTTGGCAGAAATGGACCTTTTCCTAGCAAATATCAACATGCCAAAACATAACCAAGATAAGTTAAACCATCTTAACAGGCCCATATCAAGCATAGAAATAGAAACAGCAATAAGAGAACTCCCATCTAAGAAAAGCCCAGGACCAGATGCAAATACAGCAGAATTCTGCAAGTCCTTGAAGCAGAGCTCATACCAATAATCCTCCAACTCTTCAATGAAATTGAAAGAGAAAGTTCACTACTGAACTCACTCTATGAAGCCATCACAACCCTCTTCCCAAACCCAGGCAGGCACTCATCAAAGAAAGAGAACTATAGGTCCATTTCATTGATGAACATTGATGAAAACTTCTCAAGAAAATTTTGACCAATCGACTTCAACAATTCCTCCAAAAAAATTACACAACAATCAAACAGGATTTATTTCAGGGATGCAAATCTGGTTCAATATATGCAAATTAATTAAAATAATTCATCACATCAAGAAGAGCAAGGATAAGAAACTAATGGTTATCTCAATGGATGTAGAAAAAGCATTTGACAAGATCCAATACCCTTTTATGATGAAGGCTCTGGAAAAACTATGAATCCAGGTAACATGCCTCAATACAATAAAGGATGTATATGACAAACCTACAGCCAGCATTATACTTAATGGTGATAAACTAAAGCTATTTTCTCCTAACTCAGGAACAAGACAAGGATGTCCACTCTCTCCACTTCTCTTCAACCTAGTATTAGAATGCCTAGCTACAGCAATAAGACAAGATGCAAACATAAATGGGATCCAAATAGGGAAAGAAGAAGTAAAACTCTCCCTCTTTGCAGATGTCATGATCTTGTATTTAAAGAATCCCTCAGACTCCACTCCCAAATTACTCATGCTGATTCAAAACTTTAGCAGAGTAGCAAGGTATAAAATTAAATCTCAAAAATCAATATCTTTTCTGTATGCCAACATGAGAAAAGTGTGGCTAAAATCAGGAAATCAACTCCATTTTTAATAGCCCCCCCCCCACAATAAAATACCTAGGAATTAACTTAATCAAAAACGTAAAGGGCCTTTATGATGAAAACATTAAAAACCTGAAAAAGGAATTCAAAACAGAACTTAGAAAGTGAAAAAACCTCCCATGCTCCTGGATTGGAAGGATCAACATTGTGAAAATGCCAATACTTCCCTAGGCTATCTACAAATTCAATGCTATACCTATCAATATTCCATCCTCATTCGTCAAGGAAATACAAGAGGCAATCCACCAATTCATATGGAACAATAAAAGACCCCGAATAGCAAAAATGAAACTTAACAAAAAGAACAGTGCTGGAGGAATGTCAATACCAAATTTCAAACTCTACTACAAAACCATGGTAATCAAAACAGCTTGGGACTGGCACAAGAACAGACCTCAGGACCAATGGAATAGAACTGAAAACCCAGAAATGTACCCATGGACCTATAGCCACCTAAACTTCCATAAGGGAGCTAAAAAAATAGAATGGAAGAAAGACAGCCTCTTCAGTAAATGTTGCTGGCAAAACTGGTTAATCACTTGTAGAAAACTAAAGCTAGATCGTTATCTATCACCCTGCACAAGAAACAACTCCAAATTGATCAAAGGCCTCAGAGTCAAAACAGACACCCTGAAAACATTACTGGACAATATAGGAGATATACAAGGTCTCCTTGGCACAGGCTGAAATTTTCTTAATAGAGACCCAGAAACACAACAAATCAAAGAAAGTTTGGACAAATGGGATTGCATGAAATTGCAGAGCTTCTGCGTGGCAAAGGACAAAAGTAGCAAGATCAATAGAATACCCAAGGATTGGAAGATCTTCTCTAGCCATACAATGGACAAGAGTCTCATATCTAAAATACACCTGGAACTCAAAAAATTAAATTCCCCAACAACAAATTTTCAAAGAAACAACTGCCCGATAAATAATTGGGATAAAGATTTATAGAAAAACTTATCTGAAGAAGAAAGAAAGATAGCCAATAGACACATGAAGAAATGCTCAATCTCCCAAGCCATAAAAGAAATGCTCACCCCAGTTAGAATGGCTATAGTCAAGAACTCTAACAACCGAAGCTGGATGGGATGTTGGTGGGACTGTAAACTTGTTCAACCAGTTTGTAAAGTAGTATGGATGTTCCTCAAAAGACTCTACATAGAACTCCCTGATGACCCAGTACTCTCACTGTTGGAAATTTTCCCAAATGATCACAAAGAAAACCATATTAAAGCTACCAGCAAAACTATATTTATTGCAGCATTATTTTTTGCAGGGGGGTGGGGTCCGGTGCTGGGGCCTGAATTTTGGGCCTGGGCGCTGTCCCTCAGCTGTTTAGCTCAAGGCTAGCGTTCTACCACTTGAGCCACAGCACCACTTCCAGCTTTTTTTCTTTTTGCTTATGTGGTCAGGGGAATCGAACCCAGGGCTTCATGCATGCAAGGCAAGTGCCCTACCACTGAGCCACCTTCCCATCCCATATTGCAGCATTATTTATCATAGCTAAGATATGGATCCAACCCAGATGCCCCTCAGTAGATGAATGGATCAAGAAAATGTGGTATATATACACAATGGAATTCTATGCCTCCATCAGAAACAATGACATTGCCCCATTTGTTAGGAAATGGAAAGCCTCAGAAAAAATTATATTAAGTGAAGTAATCCAGGCCCAAAGAAACATAGGTCCTATGATTTCCATTATTTGCAATAACCAGTATATGTCTGAGACAAACTGTAACTGTTAGACAAGTTGATGTTAGGTGAAATGAACCCCAAGATAAAGACTCAAATTTTTTTTTCTGCTATTGTTTCTAGCATATTTATAAGATGATTTTTTTGTTGTTTTGTATGTCCCTCCCCCACGGTATAACCACTATTTTCACTGTATTTGATGTTGGTATAATTTGTGGAAGGGATGGGAAAAACAAATTGGGATACAGGTGGACCTATTGCAACAATGACATATACAAGGAATTATGTCGAAAACCGAAGTTTACAACTTTGGCGTGGGGGGGAGCGGATAGGCCCAGAAGGGGAGATGGGAAGGGATAGGAAGGGGAAATAAAGGAGGAGGCAACAATGTTGATAGGAAATGTGCTAATTACCTTGTTCATGTAATTGTAACCCCTCTGTATGTATGTTCGTAATAAAAAATCATGAAATAATAAAGTAAAAATCCATGTCATTTTTTTTTTTTTGGATCTAGTCGTGGGGCCTGAACTCTGGGCCTGGGCACTGTCCCTCAGCTCTTCAGCTCAAGGCTAGCACTCTACCACTTGAGCCACAGCGCCACTTCCGGCTGTTTTTCTTTTTGCATGTGGGGTGCTGAGGAATCGAAACCAGGGCCTCATGCATGCAAGGCAAGCGCTCTATCACTGAGCCAGCTTCCCAGCCCCCATGTCAATTTGTTTTTGTCGGTGGTGGGGTTTGAGCTCTGGGCCTGGGCACTGTCCCTCAGTTGTTCAGCTCAAGGATACCACTGTACCACTTGAGCCACAGTGCTATTTCTAGTTTTCAAGAGATATATTGGAGATAAGAGTCTCACAGACCTTTCTTCCCAAGCTGGCTTTGAACCACTATCCTCAGATCCCAGACTTTTGGGGACCTAGGATTACAGGCATGAGCCACCACAGCCCAGATCCAAGACAATTTTTAAAAAGCAAACTTCTATAAACTTCTGGCTTTTTCCAGTAAACAATCTTATTTTTCAGCATTAGTTTATGAGTTATTTTTAGATGTAATTGAATTTTTTAATAGAATCAAATATAAGTTTTACTATTACTCAATATCTCACAAAAATCCACTATAATTGACTTACCCGAAAGTTAATTATTACATACTATATTACTCACTATTATTATTACACTCTATGTTATATATAGTGTGAAGTGAAAATAGTTTGGACCGTTTCATATAAATTAGTAGATGCTATTTTAGCATTATATTTCACATCTTTGATTATAAAAGAAGGAAAGAAGATTTTTGAATTAAAATGAATATGAATGTGTAGAGTGTCCCAATTGAACCAAAAATTCTGACTTCATACATACAAAATTATTTTCTTTTCACTAAAGACTTTGAAGTAATATTATTGGAAATAGTGAGGCAAGAGGAGGAAGAATTCAAATCATGTCAAACAATGTCTCTGTTATTCTGCTAACCCCTCCACTGTGAAGACCTGTCCATTCCCAGTTATCACAAAATTTCAAATGTCTCTCTTAGAATTGTATTAGGAAACATTCTAAATTACTGATTCTTTGTGTACTTTCTGTTATATGAAACAAAATATAGACACAAAACAATTGTAATAAAATGCACACATATGTTGAAGCCACCACAACTGGAAAAACAACCAACAAAGTAGAACTCCCCCACCAACAAAAACATGTTTTCCCAGTTTTTTTATGCACAAAAACCTCAAACATATGTTAACTTGGAGTAGAGCCATAAAGATAACTGTGTCTCAGAAATACGGTGGTGTTAATTTGGAATTAAATTCATCTAGATGAACCTAATATAGCAAATCCCTTGAATGGATCAAATTGTTTAAAACAAATGTGACTGTATGCAGAGTGAGACCTGCACATATTTAAAAGAATAAAATAAAAAATCATGACATATTTAAACAATTCAGAAAGGCAATGAATAAGTACAATAGTATCCATACTGATAACTAATTCTTGCTGATTTAACAAGAAAAAATATACAAATAATATAATCTGAGCAGTGTAGCTGAGTGTACATAATTTTAAACTACTCCAAATTACACTTTGTAGAAGACTGAATGTGGCATATGTAAAGGAAAACATCAACACATGATATAAATGAAATTAAAAATCTCATGAAATGAGAGAAGTTGTTTCTGGATAGTAAGTTTAAAAAATGGTGGTCAAAATCGTTTTAGTACTGACAAAATTGCATACCTATTTAGTTAGATCCAAAAAAAGACCCAAGTTACTCAAGCTGATTTGAAACTTTGGCAGAGTAGAAGGATACATCTGTAACATTAATATGGATGTTGACTCTGGCATGGATTTAATTTCCTCTTTGATCTGACAAATGAATATATGAAAGAACATAACTTCTCCAACTAAATATCAAGACCTAACTAAACATATAACCAGAAAAGTCATCATGTAAGCCATATTGCAACTTGGATGAAAGAAAAACCAGTCATACTGATTCTGTATTTATAATAAATGTTGATTTTTTTTCAAAAATTATTTAGTTTAGCGTGCATTTTTATAACATTGTGTTACATGATGTATATCTTGGTAACTAATTTTGGATGCCTCCTTAAATTTTGTTCTGAGTATAATGTCTCACTTCAGTTCCTAACCCATGAAATGATGTTAATTACAAAAAAAATTCTAATAACCACTCTTTGTAATACACAAAATCTCATAAGCATGACAACAGTAAGCATTGGTTAACATTTTGATATCATGGTCTCATGACTGATGTGGCCTATGTGCATGAGTATCATTGTACCTAGATTCCTCAGCCTAAATTTAGCCACTGTTAAAAAAATGTTTATATCTTTATTTGTCACCCATCATAGATTAAATCTGAGTATAAAGCCTAAGGAAAATTATAAAGTAAGAATTTAGCTTTTTTGTATATAAAGTAAACAAAATGCAGTATAGAGTTACTCACTGGTTTAAAGTCAACCTATATCTCCAAAAACACTCTAAATATTTCCTTACAATGTGAATTATTCTCATGAAGGGAATGGGGAATGTGAGAAGAGGACTAACCAAGCATTGTCTTCAAATATACATAATTTGGCTTTACCTCTACATTTCGCTATAAGCATTTCTGATTAAAAAAAAAACTCTTCAGGTATAATATATCCTAGTTTCATATACCAAACTACATTCAGAAAAAGGTATATACCAATTAACTAAAGAATGTCCTGGCAGAAAAAAATGGCATCTTTCAACTATTTGACGCCCAATTCTTAGGTATTTCATTATGCCTCCATTTAATGAATGTGATTGTTTAAATGCTTCAGGAAGTATTAATTAAAATCAATCAGTTTAATATAATACAATTATGTATGATTTTATCCTAGAATAATCCAGGAATTGCCCACTCAATCATGACATATATCACTTTCCATTAGTATTCATATGGATAGTAATGAGTTTCTAAGGATCTCCTGCCATTTGGAAGTGGCAGGACCAGGATTTGAACTGTGGGCTCCAGCTCCCATCACTTAAACCTGAGGATAGGGAACTCACCAGTCTGTCCAAGAACATCAGCAACACCAGTGATTAGGCAGGCACCAGTGCCTCTCAGCAGTCCTCCTTGATACTTACAAGGCTGTGATAGGAGGATCATGGTCAAAGTCACCCTAGGCAGCAAAGTCCTTGAGACCACTGTCCAACTTTAGTGCCAACAAAGCCAGAAGTAGAGCCATATGGCTTCTGTGGTAGAGGGCTAGCCTTAAACAAAAGAATCACAAGGACTTTGCCCAGATCCTGAGTTCAAGGTCCGAGACTGGAAACAAAAAGACATACAGAACAATCTGTGCAGCCATCAGACTAAAGCAGGTCACCCTCATCAGCCTTTTTTGCAATTTATTATGAGGCCAATGCAGGAACAGTCCCAAACCAGGCAGCCGAAAAGATAAGCTTTCGTAGAAGTAACCTGTATTCAGAAAATTAAACTTGGGGACGTAAAATGGCAGCATGCTTATGTTAAAACTACCATTAAGAAAAAGATGAGGGGGCTGGGAAGGAGGCTCAGTGGTAGAGCACTTGCCTTGATGCCTGAAGCCCTGGGTTTGATTCCTCAGCACCACATAAGCAAAAAAGAACAAAAGCCAGAAGTGGCGCTGTGGCTCAAGTAGTAGAGTGCTAGCCTTGAGCTGAAGAGCTGAGGGACAGCGCCCAGGCCCAGAGTTCAGGCCCCATGACCAGACCCCCCACAAAAAAAGAAAAAGATGAGGGGGCTGGGAATGTGGATTAGTGAGAGAGTTCTTGCCTAGCATTCAAGGACTTCTGGGTTTGATTCCTTAGTAGCACATACACAAAAAGCCAGAATTGGTGCTGTGGCTCAAGTAGTAGAGTTCTAGAGCCAGTCCCCAGGCCTTGAGTTCAACCCAACAACCGGCAAAGAGATAGCCAGGAAAGTAGGTAGGTAGTTAAGTAGGTAGGTAGATAGATAAATGATAGATGATAGATAGGTAGATAGATAGATAGATAGATAGATAGATAGATAGATAGATAGATAGATAGATAGATAGATAGATAGATAGATAGATAGATAGATAGACAGACAGACAGACAGATAGATAGATGAATCTGGTGTTGGTTGTCAGGAGGAAAGAAGGGAACAAGTCCCAGTCATGAGGCCTTCTGCAGTGTGCCAGTCCTCCAGCATCACCTTCAAACCACTACAGAGCAGGAAGATTGTCTCTTTCCCACTTCTCAGGCAGGGCCCCAGAGTCAAGAGGGCAGAGCCAGGTTCTAACTCAGGTGCTTAGAGACAGAAGAGAAAAGGCCCTGCCTCTCCTTGGACTGGGGATTTACATTAATGATGGGGAGAATGAAGGAAGGAGAATGGTCTGGTAGAGGTAGAAGAAAGGCCTTCAAATCTGACAGATGGAGAGTCAAGAAACCACTCCCTAAGACCAAAGAGCAGGGTTTGTCTACTGTTCCTCCCCTCTCCCCCACTACACTGGCTCTCTATTGGTATCCTAAAGATAGCTTGTGGTTCCTTCACTTGAGGGAGGAAGGTTAATTAGTCATTGTTTGAAGAGGCAGAGAAAAGCCTGACCTTGTTGTAACTCTAACAAATGTTTCCAGTTTCCCCTCATTGCTGGCCATGCCTGGAATGAATGAAGTGGTTTTGCAGCTCACTTCCCTGTTGAGTGTGTACATTCTGCCTCCTAATCCTGCAGGCCTAGGTCTCTTCACCTAGCTTGGCTTTTGCAACTGTTTTCTGCCTTCAAATACAGTGTTACACTGGAGTTCATCCTGTTAACATGACTAGGGTTTGGATCCTGAGAACTTCATTTGAACCCAGGATGGGTCAATAATGTTTCTTTCCTGCTTCTATAGCTCAAGAATTCTAAGAACATTTAGAGTGCAAGTAACTTCTCATCACCAAGGGGAACATAGGAAGCTCTTCAACATCTGACCTTTCAGAAGTGGAAGTCAGAGTGTCATAGACTTTCCAGCCCTGGTGGGCTTCACCCTGTATTCCTCAGACCTCAGTCTCCTGAGCTAGGGTGACAGGCATGAGCTACTGGTGCTCTGCTAGGTTCAGAACTGTAATAACATTAACAATGTAAGTCAACTGCTTATCACAAAGGGCTTTGGGAATGTATTAAGCTATTCAACATTGGACCTTTCAGAACCCTGTAGGACACACAGTTATAATGCTAGAGCATAAGAGCCTGGGCATATGGATGTTCTACACTTCAACCTGGAGCTCTGACTTCAATTCTGGTGTACATCAGCATTCATTTTCCAGAGAATATTCTCCTAATTAGCAAATAGGAAAAATACTTTGATTAACCCTCACTTTTTCCCCTGATGTGTGTCTCAAACTCAAGCCTAGGCACTATACCTGAGCCCTTCTGCTCAAGGCGTACACTCTATCACTGGAGGCACAGCATCACATGGGGTCTTTTTGTGGTTCACTGGAGAGAAGAGTCTAACAGGATTTCCTTGCCTTGGCTGTCTTTGAACTGTGGTCTTCAGATGTCAGCCTCCTAAGAAGCTAATATTCCAGTTGTGAGCCACTGGCACGTGGCCTATTGTTTCTGACAGTCCTGGGGCTTGATCTTAGGGCCTGGGTACTGTCTCTGAGCTTCTTTTTCTCAAGGCTAGCACTCTACCACCTGAGCCACTCCACAGCTTTTGGCTTTTTCTGAGTTGTGGCCCTGAGGATTCAAACCCTGGCATCCATGAATGCTGAGCAAGCTCTCTACCAGTAAGCCAAATTTCTAGACCCACCCTTACAATTTTATCCCTCAACTTGCCTATCCTCAAGAAAAGGCTTCTAAGTATCTAAAGAAATCCCTATGGGAAGGTGTCCAAAGATAAATAAGACAAAGCTCATACTTGGGAGAGACTCTAAACATGTGAAGACTGTGACAAAGGCTTCCATTTAATTATGTATCATGTTCAACACTTAAAAAGTATTAATGAAAAATGAGTCAATGTCCTATATTATTGTGTATAATTTTATAATAGATGCACAACATGTACTAAATATTATGTATATAATAATACTAAATACAATAAACAATAAATAAATGAATCAAGTAAAAAATAAATGCAAAATCAATAATAAAAATCATAATATGTAAACTTACATATGTAAATATATATCATATATTACAACTATATAGAAATATTTTTTCCATTGCAGGGCCTTTATTCAGACCCTGGTATCTCTAGCCTGAATTTCTTTTCCTCAAGGGCAGTGAGCTTTGCCTTCACCCAAGGTGCAAAATATTTACTTGGATGGTGAGATCAAATCCCAGCAATGCTGGAAATTCTGGCCCCAGTTCCAAGACAATGCCTTAATTTTTTTAATGGAAGCAGTTATGTTTATTCAGTTCCATACTTAACATTAAAAAAGCAGTGTAGAATTTTGTACATCTATTCAGACATCTTTCCCTTAACCCCAAAATGCTTCTCTGAGCACTACTTTTTTTTCAATTTGTATTGTAAAAACGTTGTACACAGAAGTTACAGTTAAATGATCAAGGTAATGAGTACATTTCCTATTGAACAGTGTTGCCTCCTTCTTTGTTTTCCCCCCTACCATGCCTTCCTTCCCATCTCCACAACTACTCCCCCTTTCGAGCTCAGTCACTTAATTTTTTTTTATTTTTGGCTTTGCATGGAGTTTGATCTCAAGAAGTGGAAACTCTGCATTTTCCCTCACATTGCTACAGATTTACCAAGACCTTGAGTTCAAATCCCAGGCTAGGAAAGAAAACTGCCAGAGAAGAGGTCAGAGTTCCGGACCCCATAGATAACTCCCCCATGGAGCACGTCCTGCAGCAGATGCCCCACATCCAGAGTGGCCTGCAGCTCACGGGCTCAGACTAGGAGGGAGTGCTCCCTCCCTTTCTTCTGTAGACTGATCTGGATGATGACTCTCTATATGACATACTGACTTTCAAAAGCCGTGGCAGCCACCAGAAGTAGGTGGCCAGGTGACCTTCTCTCAGGCCTCCATCTGCCAGGAGATGGGATGGATAAACTGTGGGTCAGGTAGGACAGAGGCTGCTGGGAAGCGGCCCAAATTCAAGGGACATCTAATGGCCCATTGGTGGCCAGGGAAGAGACCCATGTTATGCTTATCACAAACAATAAATTGTTTTCAAAGGGAAGAAAAGCCTCCAACAAAGATTTGTCCTTCCAGTCCTGGGCATTGAACTCAGGGCCTGGCCACTGTCCCTGAGCTCTTTTGGTCAAGGCTGGCACTCTAACAGTTGAGCCCCACCTCTCCTTCCAGTTTTTTCTGTATGGAATGAACCCAGGGTGTCAGTCATGCTAGGTGACCATATATACCACTGAGCCACATTCTCATCTAGGATGATTCCTCCCACCCCCAAACCCATATGGCCATTCTTCAGATAAATAGGAAGTAGGGGCTAGGATGAATATGAAGCACAAGTCTGGTTCACACAGTAATACTCCTCTGTCCCCTCTTTGATCCACTTAGTTGAACTTTCTATTCTAACATTTAGGGATGAGAGTGGGAGTGGGGAGTCCTGAGAGAGGAGTACCACAAACAGTGGCCCCGTGAGCCCCACAGCCTACCTCACACAAGTGGTCCTCTAGATTCCGATCTTACCTTACTCAATGTGGAGTCTACACTATCTCTCCAGCACTTCAAGGCTCAGGATGAAATAAAGGTCAGCCCTGATTTCAGCCCACACACAGGGTAGAAGCTCCTAATCCCAGACTGACTTCCACCTCTGACTTCCCCGAGTTAGACTGGACCAACCACTCACCACAATTTTGGCAGTGATGACCTCATGGATGGATTCCAGGAAGAAGGTCTATGGCAAAGAGCAGAAGCAGCAGGGTGAGAAGCGTGGAAGGAGGCAGGGTGATTGCTCTGGGATCTTCCTCTTTGGAGCCCTCCCATCAAGGCAGAGCCATTCTGACTCAAAGCATGGCCAAGGCCAGGGTGCGAGACAAGATGGAGGAGCACGGGACTAAAGGAGGTACTGCTTTGTCTTGGAGCATTTGAAAATTCCAATTATATTTGGCCCATACCAATCCCAAAGTCAACATGCAATGCCTCTCCTTGTTGTTGTTGTCCATGAGCACTGTCTGTGAGCTCTTTTTCTCAAGGCTGGCACTCTACCATTTGATCCACAGGGACACTTCTTGTTTTATGATGATTCATCGAGGATAAGAGTCTCACACACTTTCATGCCCAAGCTGGCTTGGCACCATGATCCTCCAGATCTTAGCTTCCTGAGTATCTAGGATGGCAGGTATGAGCCACCAGTGCCCAGCCTGTGAGGCCTTTTGAAGGCATCTTGGAGAGACTGTAAAAGGAGCCCCAAAGGGCCTGGATAGACCAGGACCCAATCAAAGAGCTGGGATAGGGGAAGGCCATTCTGTTCCCCCAAATTAAAGATGCCAGGTGGTGGTGTATGCATCGAACACCTAGGTCAACAGCCATCAGGCTTAGTGGGAAAAAGACAGAGAATACCCAAAGAATGCAGTGTAGAAAACTCTGATTTTGCATGCATGTGGGGTGTGTGTGTGTGTGTGTGTGTGTGTGTGTGTGTGTGTGTGTGTGTGTGTGTGTGTGTGAACTCAGGGCCTAGGCTCTATCCCTGAGTTTTTTGCTCAAGGCTAATGTTCTGCTACCTGAGCCACAGCCCCACTTGCCTTTTGATGGTTAATTGTAAGTAAGAGTGTCAAGGACTTCCCTATCCAGGGTGGCTTCGAAGCATGATGGGAGCCCCAGGGAAGCAAGAGTAAACACAACTCACAGGTACAATCCCTATAGTGAGCGACCCCTGCCCCCTGATGGCCAGATGCAGGATATGCAGCCCCATGCCATTGTGCTCTAGAGTTCAATTTTGGGAAGTGACCAGGGCCAAGCCGACTTTTGTTCACCCTGAGTGCTGATGCCAGAGCAGGTCTGTTCCCCCTAGGCCAAGAGAGCTCCAGGAGGCCCAGTACCCAGGGGCACAAGGAAAACAGAGGTCAGTTCCAGGTCGAGCTAAGAGCCTTTGCCCACAGACACCCCAACTTGGCCTTCCCTTCCTGATCACCATAAGACCTGTCAAAGAACAACCCAAAAAAACAAATGGGAGCTATGGCTCCAATGGTAGAGCTCTCACATTGAACCAAAGAGCTCAGGGAAAGGGACCCCAAGCTTTGAGTTCAAGACCCCCAGTTGACTCTCCCCCATAAAACACAGGTTGGCTAAACTAGTAGGATTTGTGAAGTGTTTCTGAAGAATGGTGATACTGAAGAAAGCACCCTAATTCTAATGACAGCTGAACTTGTGACATACAGCTATGTGCTGAGTCGTTCACAGCGTGCTGTTTGCTAGGGCTTTTCCACATTGGGATATTGTGCTCAGTCCTCAAAAGGGTGCTGTTTGCTGAGTCATCACAAAGGGTGTTATGAGCTGAGTCCATTACATAACGTACTGAGTTCTTCAAAAGGTGCGGTGTACTAATTCATCCCAAAGGCTGCTGCTATGTACTGAGCCCTTGAGAAGAGAGGGATGAGGTGAATTTTTCAAGTGCTGTGTGCTGAGTCCTTTACACAAGGTGCTCTGTACTATCCTTCAAATGGTGCTGTGTGGTGAATCCTTTGACAGTGTTGTATGTGCTGAGTCCTTCAAAATTGTTCTATGTGCTGAGTCTTTCGAAGGTTGCTGTGCACTGTTTTACACAGGGTGCTACATACTCAGCCCATCAAAGGGGGCTGTGGGTGCTCTTAACACAGGGTGCTATGTACTGAGTCCCTGGCAAAGAGTGCTACACGCTGAGTTTTTCAAAGCATGCTATGTGCTGAGTCCTTTACACTGCGGGCTATGGACTCCCTCCTTCAAAGGGTGCTGTGTGCTGAGTACTCTACACAAGGTACTAAATGCTGAATCCTTCAAAGGGAGCTGTGTGCTGAATCCTTTACACAGGGTGCTTTGTGCTGTTTTTTGAAGTGTGCTGTGTGCTGAGTCATCTCAACGGGTGCTATGTTCTGAGTCCTTGAGAGGTTGTTATCCCCAACAATCACACACACACACACACACACACACACAGGGAGGTCACTGTGTACCTGCTTGGTGTGTGGAGTGGACGGAGATGGAGGAGAGCCTCCCCCAGCAGTGGGGCTAGGGGAGAATCAATCCCCTGGGAAGGGGCTGGGCTTGCGGGGGAGTGCTGAGCTGAGATGAGGCTGCAATTGCCATGGCTTGGAAGCCTTAGGACCCAATCAGGGCTGGGCTTGCAGCCAAGGGTGGGAGGAGGAGCCTAGCAGAAGAGGGGACATGGCCAAGGGAAGGAGGGGGTAGGGACCAGTGCTCACTGAGATGGCAGCAGTGGCCAGGGGCATGGGAGCAGGCACTGGGGGAGGGGGCAGGCATAGGTGTCCCAGGAGAGGAGTGGGGGCAGATAGAGAGAGAGAGCAGAGAAAAGAGCAAGCACACGCACAAGGGCAAACAGTTTCATCATCTGGCGGCCTCCCTGAACATTGCACAGGTCCTGGTGGGGACCACAGAGCACATGGTGCTGGCCCAGCAGGCACACTGCCACAGGCAGCCATGAGGAGGCGCGGTGGCCATGGTGGCCCTGAGTCTGAGGTCCCTGCATAGGGAGCACGGAGGTGATGTTGGCACCTGAGGCAGGGTGACGTTGGAAGGGGAGGAGGTGCAGAGGACTCGTGCAGCCCCTCTATGTTTCTGCAGAGACATCTGTGCCCTCCCTGCAGCATGACATTTCAAACATAGTGCTTTCAGCTTGGACCCGCGTTGTCTCTCACAGTTGCCCAAAAGAGATGGCGCACCCCTGGCCGGTTTTCGGCCCCAACCTGGTCCCAGCCCTCAGTTCTTGGACTCCAGGCCCACATGCACACAGAGCCAATGCCTACAGCTTCTCCCAGCAGCACAGGTGAATGGCTGCCAAGAGTCCACAACCTGTGAACCCTCCTGCCCTCTTCTTCCCCCGCTGACACAGACCCATGCCTCCTGTCTCCCCTCTCCCACCCTTCCTTCTCCTTTGCCACCCCCAACAGTCCGCCATGGTCCTGCCACAAATATGCCCCAGGGGTGGAGGGTGAGGGTGTGTGTCGACCCAGGGATCCCACCCCCAACCCTAGTGCCAGTGTCCCAGGAAACGGGAAGATGCAGGAAAGAGTGACAAGGGAGTGCCACAGAGCCCCTGGCTGGAGCAGTGGGAGCCACACAGCTGTGCATCTGCACCCTTCTTCTCCCTGGTGGGAACCTGGTGGTTTTAGTCAGAGGTGGGGAGCAGCACCTCACCTGCCTTCTTGGGTATTTTCCTTTATGCTGGGGGTGGTGGGTGTTGGATGCAGAAGACAGGCCCTCCTTGTTGTGTGAGCCCTTGTCTTTTGTGCTTGGTCATCTTTTTACCTGAGGAGGGTCCCAGAAGAGCCCACTAGGGAGGTGAGGGCACTGGGGGTCAGATAGAAGGTGAATATCTGGGAGACACACACCCCTTCTGACACACATACACTCGACCTGTCCCCCCCCCCCCCATCCCAGCTGTCATCAGTCCTTACAGGGTGATCACACATTTCCGAGCTCTGCCAGCATCTGCTGGTGCTCCAGGTTCATCTGGTCTCCTAGTCCTCCCCAAGAATCCACCAAGTCACCCAGAAGCATCCTGGCTGGAAGTAGGGAGTCCATCCATGTATGTAGCCTTTAGGATCCCATCCATTTCCCCAACATTGCCCCCACCCTAGGTCAGACACACCTCTGGGGCACTATGACCCCTGCTTGTTTTCAGTCCTGGCTCTGAGGAGCCACCTATCTCGGGACAACTTCACCCACCATCCTGACCTGGGGTTTTGGTGAATGGGGAGTCAAGGTTGGTTGTTCCCAGGGAATGGGTCTGGCCCTGGAGAAAGGGAGAGGCAGGGTGGTTCAGCATTATTAGAGAGGTGCTTCCTTGGGTCGAGCCCCTGGTTCTGACAGAGGACCCCCGTGCTCTAGCTTGCATCTTGTCCAGAGGAGGAACCAACACTCTCAGGAGAGGCACTGCTCTGAGTCTGTGTGTGTGTTTGTGTGTGTGTGTGTGTGTGTGTGTGTGTGCGTGTGTGTGTGTGCATGAGAGAGTGAGAGAGAGAGAGAGAGAGAGATCATCTTTCCCTTGTACAAGTTGACTGCTCAGCTGGGTGATCATTTGGCAAATTGCAGGTACTGCATGGATTAGTCTTCTGTCACAGTCTGGATGTGTGTGTGTGTTGGGAGAGCAGGGAGATGACAAAAAATGAAAATATATTTAAGTCACCATGTCTAAAAAGAGCAAAAACATTTTATTTGTGTGTGTATGTGTGTTTGTTGTTCTTTTTTCATCAATGCCAAGTACGAGTCTAGCCATAATTTTTGTTTTCTCCTTCACCGTTTCATGGCTCCTTTGGGGGAAGGTTTCAGTAGATGTTCCTTTCCACCTATCTCTTCTCTCTGTCCTGTATCCCAGAGTAGCTGCTGGGCCTGCATGGGTCTACTCTAGGAGGCCTATGTGAACCACAGACCAGAGTGGACACCTGTGCTTCTGTCTTCAGCCTGAATGCTTATGAGACAAATGTGACCACAGCTGCACTCTTCCAGCCAGATAGTCTGCTTTTGTGTGTATAGTTGGAGCTAATGCAAGGATTGGGAATGTGTATACAAAACGTAATTAGGGAATGAGATGTGAGGGAGTAAGGCAGGGGGTGTGAAGCTAGAAGGGTCTGGGGAGCGGTGAACGTTGTTACAGAGTAGATGGTTCACCACGACCGAGGAGACGGCAACCTTACCCAGGGCATTGACGGTGTCCATGGGCATCTGGGCAGGGTGCTCCAGGCCTCCACTGGTGGTGTGTTCCCTCCTGGGGGAGTGCACCAGTGGGCAGTCCGACCTGGAGTCTTGCAGACTCCAACCTGTGTCCCTCCTAGGCCATTTCCAGCTGGGCAGTGGCAGGCAAGTGTGTTTCCCCTCCTGGAGCCTACTCGGTATCTGGCCGTGGCAGTTAGCTAAGGCTCTCTGAATACCAGTTTCTGTAACCTGCTGTAAGCTGTCTGGAAGGAAAAGGGGACCGCTGACTTTGGAACCCTTTAAGTTTGATTGGGACAACTGAAATATCACCTTTTCCAGGGTTTTTTTCTTGAAGCTGGCAATTTCCACTAACAGCTGGGATTATCGGTCAAATTAGATAGATCACTTCAGCCACCAAACAATGACTTTCAAAGCAGCACAGGCTGAGTTCCCCAGCCAGATGGTCTCCTGCTATGAACGTCCTGCCTTGACTGCCTTTATGCGGCAGCTATTGATTCCCCTCTGGCTCTCTCTAGGGTGACCACCACAGTCGAGGAGGCCATGGGGAGCAGAGATTGTGACCTCGCCATCCCTAGCCTGCCATCTGTGAACAGAGATGATTCCCAGCACCTGCACTGGACTCTGGGAGATTCAGAAACCCGGGACACTTTGAGGATCCTTTCTCTGCAACATGAAACTTGGGGACTGGATGTGGTAGAACATCCTGGCTGGCCCCGGGGGGAGGAGAGGAGGCCCCTTGAGCAAGGCCTTCAGATCACTGCAACCTTGTTCACACTTGAGTAGGGAATTGATTGCCACAGAACTGGTCAGCTGTTGGCCAGACATCTTTCAGAAGATAGGCATCCCAGAGGACCCAGAATCCAGCTAGTACATTGTGGCTCACATCCTTGGAGCCAAAACAGTTAAGTGCGGTGGCACCAGGAGGGCAGGAAGTGGGAAGAAGGAGAACTGGGGGAGCTACATTAGATTTTGACTGGCCCCCCAGGATGCTTACCTGTATGGGATGGGACTTTTCTGTAGTATTGTCATTGGCCGAAGCTCATTTATTTATACAACAACGAGTTACAGTGTGCCAGGGTCCACTGTGTCGGGAGGTCATAGACGATGAAAGGTTCCAGAGCTGGTTCCACAGCACATGAAGAAACCGTGGTTTGGATGCTGGAGCATCACGCTTGTCATCCTAGCTACTTAGGAGGCTGAGTTAGAAGGATAGAGGCATAAGGACAGGGCAGGAAATCCTTTAAGGCTCTTATCTCCAACTAACTACCAAAAAGAAAACACCAAATCATCTGTTTCAATAGTGGGGGTAGTGTGTGTTCCAAGGACCACCTTTAAGTCACTGAGCAGGATTCAGTCCCTTTCCTACCAGGTGAAACATAGCTGTAAAAATTGCTGACACTCATCCCAGATGTGCTTGTGTGTGAAAGTTCCTGTCTCTAATGAGGTAATGCGCACCTGGTTTTATTTTTTCTGAAAAGGATGGATTTTGCTGTTTCCAGTTATACAGGTCACTAGTTGTAAAGGAAAAATATATTAGAAAGGGGGCCTGCCCACCATCTTCTCCATGTTCCTGTCTCAAGGGTAATAAGGGTAACATATCACGTTGTAACACCTCAGGCTGGAACAAGTAGCCACTTTTGGTATGGAAGGACTTTAGATTAGAGTTGCTGATGGCAAATTCCTCTGAAGGATTCTGTAAACCTGGGGGAGAATATTTTTTGGATATGACAACTTTAGGCCTGTTCTCCCATCCTGAGAAAAGGAGTAAACAGAGGTGCATACAGGACACAGATAGAACTATCAGAATACACACACAGACCAAGAGCCACAGACACTTAGCTCACATGTCCCACACCACTCAATTTTGACCTCTGCAGAGATCCCAGATGACAGAGAGAACATCCCAGATTGCCTCTTGAGGATGCTGCAGATGACCTCTGGAGGATTTCATATATATCCTCCCTAGGAGGCCCTAGATGACCTCTCACGGAGGTTCCAAATCGCTTCCCAAGGTAGTGTCAGATGACCTCCAAAGGAGGTCCCAGATGTCCTCTCAATGAGGCTGAGATTACCTCTTGAGTAGCTCCCAGAAAGCCAATCAAGGAGGTCACATATGAACTCCAGAGAAGGTTCCAGATATCCCTCTTGAGAAAGCGACAGATGACTTCCAGAGAAGGTCCTATATAGATTCTCAAGGAAGTCCCAGATGATGTCTGAAGACAGTCAGATTTTTCATCACGGTAACCCGAGATGACCTCCCAAAGAAGCTCCACATGACCTCAGGAGGTCGTCCTAAGTTGGCAATTAATGAATCCCCCATGACTACTTTTGAATAGGTCTCAGGTGGCCTCCTGAGGAAGCCCCAGATGACCTCTGGAGAAATTCCAAGATGGCCACTGGAGAAGGCCCAAGATGACCTCCAGGGTAGGTCTTAGATAGCTTCTCAAGGAAGTTGCAGATGCAGTCTTGATGATGTTCCAGATGGCTTCCCAAGGAAGCCCTACATGACCTCTCAAGGAGGTTCCAGATGGTTTCCCAAGGAAGCCACAAATGACCTCTAGAGGTGGTTCCAAAAACAGGCTGGCAAGCTTGCCAGGACGCACCCCTAAAGGTACCTACATGATTTTTGTCCATGTTTGTCCTCTGGAGACAAACACTCGAGGCTCTGAAGGCTGACACTCTCACCTATGGGGAATTTTCCCTGGGCCAAGGCCTGATGCCATCCAAACGGATTAATCTCCATGGGGTCTCCAAAAATTAGGACCTCTAGTGTTCAAGAGAATCCATCGAGACACATTTAATATAATAAATGTTCTCCAAACCACCAACCCCCAAAATTATGATATCCAAAGCTCCAAACATCAAAGGGCAGGCCTTTTTGTCCCCTTCCCTTTGTCTCTCCATCGCTACAGACCTACACTTCCTTTGAAGTCTTTCTCTTTTTCCTTTCTACCAGTTCCTTCTTCTCTTCAGGCCTCTCTACTTTCCACAGGCCTGAACTGCTTTGCCTCGGTCGTCAGTTGCCATCCTTCACCTCCTGCTCTCCCTCAACTTTCTCTCCTCTCAGGCCTTTCCCCTTCTTCTATCACACCACTTCCTTCCTTCCATAACTTTTCAATTTTATCTCCCTTCCATTGCTCTGAACAAGCAGCATATATAAAGTCTGTAGCCTTTCCCCATTCCAACTGCCAACAGTTTTCTACTGTAACATCCAAAACTCCCCACAGCCCAATCACTTCTTAACAGCTCAACACTTGGTGGTTAATGTACCAGCCCCTCCCACAGAATGCCCTGTCCTCTCCAGCTGGCCAGGAGATGGGGCCAGGCTGATTCTTGGACCCTATAGATTATCAGGGCCCTACTGATTATTACAGTATCCTCCTTGTGAACTAGTAGCAATTGAAATTGGAAATTTGATTGTAATATTGCCAACTCGTTGTGACATCACAAACCCATTTTGACATCATCATTAGCACGACATCACAAACCCATTGTGACAATATTGTCATTGTGACATCATGATTCCATTGCGACATCTCAAATCTATTTTGACCTCTTAGCTCCTTGGAAAAATCACATGCCCTTTTCAACATTACAGTCCCTTTGTCTTCCCATATCCTTGTTGTTAACCAATGACAATTGAGATCAGACATGCCATTGTAACATCAAAAAGTGTTTGTGGTATCCTCAACAGTGTGACATCACATTTTCATTATGAGAGCATCAGCTCATTGTGACATCACCAAACTCAATGACATAATCACATTATGACAACAATTGTCATTGTGACATCATTTCTGTGATTTCATTGTATTTCAAAAGTGGCATGAGAGTTGATATCAGAAACACATTTTTGTGCCTACATAACCATTTTGACATCATAATCACGTTGTGACATCACAGTGCCATTGTGATATAACTAATACCATGTGACATCACAAACCTCTCCTATCCTCATAACTTCTGTGACATGCTGACATTGTGATATCTTAGAACTTTTTGCCCTGATAATTTGTTTCCAACCTCATATTTCATGTATGACACGAGATACCAGAAATCCACTGTGACATCATGACCATTGTGACATCACACTGACAGATGTCATGAACATCGTGTCACATTGTGACATCACAAAAAGTTTTAATGTCACATTTAGTTGGTGATGCCATACAGGTAAGTGGTCACAGTAGGTCTATGATGTCACAATTGGTTGGTGATATCCAAATGGCATAAAGTTTCTGTTGTCATGAAATCACAGAGAATATGAGTTCACAAATGGACTGTGGTATCTCCAAAGGCATGTGTTGTCACAAATGTGATGAAGTCCTAGGAGGATTGTGATCTCATATTGTGACACAATGGTCATATTGTCTGTCAGTATGATGTCACAATGGTCATGATGTCACAGTGGATTTCTGATATCACATATCATAACTGAAATATTATGTTTGAAAACAGATTACAAGCTCATAAAGGGCCTAAGACATCACAATTGCAGCACGTCACAAGACTTATGAGGACAAGGCATGTTTGTGATGTCACAGTTTGTAAGTGATATCACCATGGCACTGTGATGTCACAAAGCGATTGTGATGCCATATATTTATGAGATCACAATGATTTTCTAATATCAACCCACATGCCACATTTAAAATAGAATGAAATAAGAGAATAGGCATTTACAATGTTTCTGTTACCTCACAATAACACTGTAATGTCATAATGCTATGAGGTCATTTTAAATTGGTGATGGTGTCATAATGAATATGTGTTGTCACACTGGTGATGGGGTCACAAAGGGTTTCCTGATATTACAATGGCATATATAAATTCAATTGTCATGTGTTCAAATTGAGGATATGGGTACACAAAGGGACTGTGATGTCACAAATAACATTTGTGTTTTCAAATGTACTTAGGGGTCATGATAGCTTTATGATTCACAGTTGTGATGAGGTCACAATGGTTTTTTATGCTATAATGGTTTTGTATTATCTCAAACACATGTCCAATTTGAATTGCTACTATTTCACACTGTGCATACAAGTTCACAGAAGGAGCTTTAAGTGCTAAGGGACATGAATTTTTTTAAATGTTATGAGGTCATATTAGGTTCTTGAAAACACAGTGGGGTAGTGATATCACCATGGAAATGTCAACTCACTACATCATGTCAGAATATTGTTTTAGTGTCACAAATAGTTGATGATGCCACATTGGTGATGAAGTCACAAAAGATTGGTGATGTCACAATGTGCTGGCAATGTCACAATGATATGATGGTTCTCAATTGTCTTTAACTTACAATGAGAATATGAGTTCACAAAGGGACTGTGGTTTCTACAAAAGTATGTGTTGTCACATATTGAAATCCTAAAAGGTTTGTGATATCAGAATTTGACACAATGGTTATGACATCTGGCAGGGTGATGTCACCATTGTCATGATGTCACTGGGAATTTGTGATATCAAATGTCATATGTGAAATCTAATGAGGTCGCCAACAGATTATGAGGAAAAAAGGCATGTCACAAAAGTTATGATGACAGGATAGGTTTGTGATGTCACGGTGTGTTAGTGATATCACAATGGCAATATGATGTAAAAAGGGATTATGATGTCACAATGATTATAAGTTCATGATTTATTTATGATATCCACTTACATGCCACATTTGAAGTAGAATGAAATCACAGAAAAGGCATTCATAATGTGTCGATGATATCACAATGACAATGTGAAATTATAATTTTATCATATTTTAGATTTGTGATTTCACAATGAGCAGATGGTATCACAACGACAATGTGATGTCACAGTTGTGATGACCTCACAAACTTTTTGATGTTAAAATGTCATGTCTGATCCTCAATTGTAACTATTTCAAAGTGGGGATTTGGGTACACAAAGGCACTGTTATGTCACAAAGCTATGCAGTTTTTCAAAGGTTATAAAATGTTATCATAGATTTGGGATGTCACAATGTGATCCTGGTGTCTAAACAGCAATGTGATGTCACAATGGGTTCATGATGTCACAGTGGTTTTGAGGTCACAATGGGTTAGTTAGGTCATGAGTTTGTAATATCACAATTATTTGTCCAATTTCAATCACTACTAGTTATCCATGAGGACACTGTAATAACCAGCAGTGACCCTATAATCCACGGGAACAGATAGTCATCATGACCTCCTGGTCTGGACCACCAGAGAGGGGGGTGCATGCTGCTGGAGTGGGCAGGACATGCTGCTGAAGAGATAGGTTGTTAAGCCCCACATGGTGAGTTGCCAAGAAGTTATTGGGCATGGACATTTGGGAAGTGATGACTGAAAACTAACCCACTGTGACATCACAAAATTTTCCTATTCTCATAAATTTTTTGACATGCTGCCAGTGTGATCTCTTTGGCATCTCTGAGTTCATAAAATTGTTTAACTCATACTTCAGATATGACATGTGATCATTTGAAATAGAATAAAATCACAAGATATACATTCACAATGTGTCTATGACAGCAAAATGGCAATGCGATGTCATAATGCAATGATGTCACTGTAGCTTGGTGATGTCACAATGAACTGATGGTGTCATAATGACAGTCATGTCACACTGGTGATGATGTCACAAAGGGTTTATGATGTCACAATGGCATGTCAGTTCTTAATTGCCATTAGTATATAGTGAGGATATGAGAATGAAGTCACAATGACATATACAAATGAACTCTGATGAATCAAAGACCATGTTTTTTTGTCAGAAGTGCTAAGGTTCCTTACAGGTTCTGGTTGTCAAAGTGTTAATGATATAAAAATGGGTTAGTGATGCCAAACTTGTTTACAATATCACATCTTATTTCAATTTTCAATTGCTTCAAGTTCACAATGATACAAGTTCACGGAAGGAGCTTGATGTTTCAAAGGCCATAATTTTCTAAGATGTGGTGAGATTATAATAGTTTTGTGAAAGCATGAGGGTTCAGTAATATCACAATTGCAATATGATGCCATATTATAATGTCATAAGAGTGTTTTATATCACAATTAGTTGGTGATGGCATAATAGTGATGAGTTCAAAATAGTTTTGTGATGTCGCAGTAGTTTGGTGATGTGACAATGGCATTTCAGACCTCAATTGTCATTAACTTATAATGAGTATATGAGTTTAGAATGGGATTGTGAGTATTCAAAGTCATTTGTTGGCCCAAATGGGATGAAGTCAGAACAGATTTGTGATGTGACAATGTGACACAATGGTCATTACGTCTAGCAGAGTGATGTCACAATATTCATAATATCACAGTATATTTCTAATATTTAATGTCATACCTGAAATAATATGAGGTCAACAATAGATTGAGCTCTCTATGGGCCTAACACAGTGGCAACATGTCACAAAACTTATGAGGACAGGACATGTTTGAGTTGTCACAGTTGTTTAGAGATATCACAATGGCAATGTTATATCTCAAAGATTGTCATATTCCAATGGTTATGAAGTCAAAATGTGTTTTGAAATACAACGAAATCACATAATAGGCCTTCATAATGTATATATGTTGTCACAATGACAATGTGGTGTCATACTGGTATGATGTCATTACAGATTTGTGATGTAACAATGACCTGTTGTCATAATGACAATGTGATGTCACACCAATGATTATATTGTAAATGCTTTGTGATATTACAATGGCATATCTGATCTCAATTGATATTTCACAATGAGGATATGGATACACAAAGGGACTGGGATGTCACAAAGGCCATGTGTTTTTTCAAACGTGCTAAAGATGTCATAATGGTTTTGGGAGGTATCAAGGTGATTGTAATGTCACAATAGCAATGTGATATCACAATGGCTTTGTGATGTCACATTGGTGATGAGGTCACAATGCACATGACAGGTTTGTGATGTCAGATCAGGTTAATGATATCACAATGCCACTGTGATGTCACAAAGGGATTTTCATGTCACAATGGCTTTGAGGTCCCAATGGATTTCTGATATCCACCAATATTGCTAGCTTGTAATAGAATGAAATCACAGAAATGGAATTCACAATATGTCTCTAATGTCACTATGACATTAATGTCATAATGTTTTGATATTTTAGTGATGTCAAAATGGCATGTGTAATCTTATTGGTAATTAAATTACTATGAGGATTCCAAAAGTTGCTATGTACTGAGTCCTTCAATAGGCACATTGTGCTGAATACATTACACAAGGTTCTTTGTGGTTTTATTTTAAAGTGTGCTGTGTGTTGTCATCCCTAAAGATTCAGTGTTCTGAGTCCTTGAGAGGACAATCACACACACACACACACACACACACACACACACACACACACACACACACACATAATAACAGAGTGGTACCTTGCACCTGCTTGGTGTGTGGGGTGGATGGAGAAGAGTCTCCCCCAGTGGTTGGGTAGGCAGCTGCTGGGATTGGGGGGAAGCCCTGTGCTGAGGTGAGACTGCTAATGCCATGGCCTGGTAGCCTTAGGGCAGAGTCAGGGAAGCACAAAATCAGGGATGGGAGCATGGCCGAGGTGGGGAGGGGGTATGACTGAGGGGAGAACAAGGCGTGGCCGAAGGGGCACATAGTTGCTGTAGCCAGGGGTACATGGGAGCTGGCATACTTGCACAGCAGGGGCTGGGCATCCTGGGTGAGAAGTGGGGGCAGAAAGAGTAGAGAAGTCAGGCACATACACCAGGGGTGGCAGCATCCATGACTGGCCTCCGCTGCTGTAGGAGCACAGGTCTGGGCCAGGAGCACAGAGGACACAAAGCCCGCAGAGCAGGCACATCCCTCTCACAGCCCTAGGGAGACTCAGAGGCAAGGTAGGCCCTGAGTCCAAGGCCCCTGCACCAGGAGCTCAGCTGTGAAGGGGGCGAGCTCAGCCCTGCCACTTGCCCACCCCTGCCCCAGCCCTTTCTCCTGTCCTACCTGTGGCACCTCGTTTGAAAAAGGTTGCTGCCAGCTTGGACCTGTGGTGCCTCTTGGAGTCACCCATTGATGCTGCACCCCTGGCTTCTTTGCAGCCTTGACCTGGTCATGGTCCCCAGTGGAAGCCACAGGGGTCTGCACCTCATGACCTCCCCCTACACCACACCCCCCACGGACCCAGACCTGTGACTCCTGCCTCCCCTCTTGTGTCCCAAACATGCCTCCCCAGCACCAGGCAGGCCAGCCCTGACTCTGCCACAAATGCACCCCAGGAGTGGGGGGTGGAGGGTTTGATGTTGATCCGGGGATCCCACCCCCATCCGTAGTGGCCAGTGTCCCAGGAAAAGGGCAGATGCAGGGATGGATGAAGAGGGGGCTTCACTGAGCTCCTGACCTAAAGCAGTGGGAGCCACAGAGCCATGCATCTGCACCCTTCCTCTTCCTGGGGGGACCTGTTGGCTTTAGTCAGAGGTGGGGAACAGCACCTCCACACTTGCCTTCTTGCGATTTTTCCTTTTTTCTGGGGGTGGGAGGGTGTTGGATGCAGAAGATAGTCCACCCCGATTCTGTGTGAGCCCTTGTCTTTTGTGCTCAGTCACCCTTTCCCCTGAGGAGGGTCCCAGAAGAGCCAACTAGGAAGGTGAGGGCACTAGGGGTCAGATAGAAAGTGAATGTCTGGGAAGAACACGCCCCTCCAGCACATGTACACCCTGCCTGTCCCCCCCACTCCAGCTGTCAACAGCATTCTCAGGGTGATCACATTTCCGAGCTCTGCCAGCATCTGCTGGTGCTCCAGGTCCATCTGGTTTCCTGATCCTCCCCAAGAATCCACCAAGTCACCCAGAAGCATCTAGGCTGGAATATGAAGTTCATCCATGTATGTAGCCTTCTGGACCCCATCCATTTCACCAACACTGCCCCTACCCCAAGTCAGACACTGCTCTGGGGGCACCATGACCTCCTGCTTGTTTTCAGTCCAGGCTCTGAAGAGCCACCTGTCTCAGGACTCCTTCACCCAGAGTCCTGGCCTAGGGTTTTGGTGAATGGGGAGTCAAGGCTGGTTATTCCCAAGGAAAAATATCTGGCCCTGTAGAAAGGGTGAGGCAGGGTGATTCAGCATTATTAGAGCGGTGCTTCCTTGGGTCAAGCCCCTGGTTCGGACAAGGGAACTCCTGTGCTCCAGCTTGTACATTGCCCCAGATGAGGAACCAACAAACTCAGGAGGGGCACTACTCTGAGTTTATGTGTGTGTGTGTGTGTGTGTGTGTGTGTGTGCATGAGAGAGAGAGAGAGAGAGAGAGGGAAAGAGAGAGAGAAAGAGAGAGAGAGAGCCTGACTGTGCTCAGGTGAGTGATCAGTTGGCAAATTGCAGGTGCTGCATGGATGAGTCTACAGTCACTGTTCTGGATGTGTGTGTGTGTGTGTGTGTGTGTGTGTGTGTGTGTGTGTGTGTTTGTTGTACTTTTTGCATCAATGCCAAGTATGAGACCAGCCATAATTTTTGTTTTCACCTTCACTGTTTCATGGCTCCTTTGGGGAAGATTTCAGTAGACATTCCTTTCCACCTCTCTCTTCCCCCTTTCCTATAGCCCACAGTAGCTGCTGGGCCTGTGTGGGTCTCCCCTAGGAGGCCTGTGTGAACCACAGTTCAAAGAGTACACCTTCTGTCTTAGCCTGAAGGCTTGTGGGCCGTACTCTTCCAGCCAGACAGTCTGCTATCGTTTGTATAGTTGGAGCTAATACAAGGTTTGGGAATGTGACTGCCAAATGTAATTAGGGAACCAGATTGGGGGGTTAGTAAGGCAGGGGCTGTGAAGCTGGGAGGGTCTGGGAAGTGGTGAATGGTGTGACATTGCAGATGGTTCACTACTACCGAGGATGAGAGGGCAACGTTACCCATGGCATTGACGGTGTCCATGGGCATCTGGGAAGGGAGCTCTGGGATCCCACTGGCGGTGTGGATTCCCTCCCGGGGGAGTGCACTGGAGGGAAGTCCTCCCTGGGGTCCTGCAGACTCTAATCTGTGTCCTGCCTGTGCTGTTTCCAGCTGGGCAGTGGTAGGCAAGTGCATTCCCCCTGCTGGAGCCTGCTCGGTGTCAGGCCGTGGCAGTTAGCTAGGGCTTGCTGAATGCGTTTCTGTAACCTGCTGTGGGCTGTCTGGAAAGAAAAGAGGACCGCTAACTTTGGAAACCATTAAATTTGATTGGGACAACTGAAATGCCAGCTTTTCCAGGGTTTTTTCTTGAAGCTGGCAATTTCCACTAATGCCTGGGATTATGGGTCAAATTAGATGGACCATTTCAGCCAACAATCAATATATCACAAGCAGAGTTCCCAAGCCAGATGGTCTCTTGCTATGAATGTTGTGCCTTGATTGCTTTTATGCGGCAGCTGTTGATTCTCCTCTGACTCTCTCTAGTGTGAACACCACTATTGAGTGAAGGGTTAAAGTACTTGAGACAGTCACAATTTGTTGCTTGTTTCAGAGCAGAGCAACACGTGGTGCTAAACCACCTGGTTGTGTGCCTTTATAAGACCTGTAAATCTTTAGCTCGGGGCTCTCTTCCTGGGCTCTGCTGTATCAGAGTGTAGGACAAGGCCCGAGCTGCAGCTCGTTTAAATAAAACAGCTGTAGAGTCTGACTCTTGGTGGTCGCCTTAGTGGGGGTCCTGCGACCTAGACATAACACTGAGGATGTCATGGGGAGCAGAAGTTGTGACCTCACCATCCCTAGGCAGCCAGCTGTGCGTAGAGAGGATTCTCAGCACCTGCACTAGACTCTGGGAGATTCAGAAACCCAAGATGCCTCGAGGATCCTTTCTCTGCAACATGAAACTTGGAGGCCAGATGTGGTGGGCCATCCTGGCAGGCTCCAGGGGTAGGAGAGTAGGTCCCTTGAGCCTGGCCTTCAGCTCATGGCAACCTCATTCACTCCTGAGTGGGGAATTGAGTGCCACAGAGCTGGTCAGCCGCTGACTAGAGAATCTTGAGAAGATAGGTATCCCAGAGGCCCCGGAATCCAGCGAGTACACAGGGGATCATGTCTTAAGAGCCAAAAGAGTTAAGTTCTGTGACACCAGGAGGGTGGGAAGAGGGAGGAGGGAGAACTGTGGGAGAGCTACATCAGGCTTTGCCCCACCGACAAGGATACTTACCTGAATGGGATGGGACTATTCTGTAGTATTATCCAACAAAGAGGTACAGTGTGCACCAGGCTCTGGAGGGGTCATAGACAATGAGAGTTTCCAGTGCTGGTTCCACAGCACATGAAGAAACATTGGTTTCAGCTGGATGCTGGTGCTTCATGCCTGTCATCCTAGCTACATAGGAGGCTGTGATGGGAGGATCGATGCTTGAGGCCCAGGCAGCAAAGCCTGTAAGACTCTTACCTCCAACTAACGACCAAAAAGAAAACACCAGAAGTGGATATGTGGCTCAAGCCATAGTCTGTTGGCCTTGAGTAAAAATGCTCAGGGACAGCACCTAGGCTCCGAGTTCAAGGCCCAGGAGTGTGAGAAAGGAACGAAAGAGAGAAAGAAGAGGGAAGGCCAGATGGAGATAAAGAGGAAAGGAAGGAAGAAGGGAGAAGATGTGAGCCTTGATTTGGATTTCTGACATCCAGGAGCTGTGTGGTACCCTACTGCAGAGGGAAGCAACCTCGGGTAGACACTAGGACTCAGGGCAAGTCACCAGGTTTCAGTCATCCCTGGCGCCAATGAGTTTATTTTCTAGTCAGATAAGAACAAGCTGTCCAAGGCCTAGGGAGGTATTGGTGTGAGGGAGTGTCAGGGGAGGGGGGCAAGGGATAACCAGGAAGATTAAGAGGGAGAACGATTACAGGTCAGGAGTATCAGCACATTGGAGCCATGACTTCTCCTTACAACCTAGACCAAAATTGATAGAGCCTTTGACCCATCCACACTGCTATTAAGAGTCCTGGAACATTGGGTTCACCATTGACCTCCTGGTTATTGCCCACTGCAGGATGACTGTGCAGTACATCCTTGGGGACTGGGACTTTCCAGGGCTCAAGGTGAATTTGACAACCCCCTCCCCTGTTCTTTCCCCCACCAGGGACAGAAGTAAGCTGGCCACTAGTACAGGACAGCCAGGGAATGAGGGTGGGAGTTAAAACCCTTGAGGCCCCAGACTCTTCTAGGGGGCGCTAGGACCCCGTGATTGCCATTCTCAGAGGATGACATAGGTCTCTTTGCTGGGTCAGCATTTAGTCTAGATGGCAGATCTGGGATTTAGAGAGGGCAGACAGAAGGTGGGGCAGGTTTGGATAGAGGCTGGTGGGAAAACCAGAGGCACTGGTCTCTGAGCAGAGTTGTTTCTTTGAGGATACTCACAAACCAGGAACATTCCTGGGAGAGATCATCCCTTTTCTCCTTCCTGAGAGAGAGGGACCTGGAGCCCTTGAGTCTGTGTCCCTTGGCTGAGAAATCCTTTCATTCCCACATCCTGTGGTTGGATAACTAGACCTCACCTCCCTACCCAGTGTAGAGGCAGCACAGTGAGAGATCTTGAGTCTTTGATAAGGCCAGGGGATCCTGAATATGCGATTGTACTTGAACATCCTAACTTGGTGCATGGTAAGTTCCATCTATGATTAGCATGATGTAGGACATAGAATCTAGAGAATCAGAGCAGGAAGGGGTCTGTTCTGGGAGTCTTGAGTATTATGTGTGAGCTTTCAGCTTGCGTATGCCCACCTGCTTCCCTTTCTTGGGTGGGTCTTTGCTAGAAACTAGGGACTGGGTTCTATCCCTTGTCATTTATACTCAAAGCTAGCACTCTACGATTTGAGCCACAGCTCCACTTCCAACTTGTTTGGGTGTTTATAATTGGAGATAAAGAGTTCTCATGGACTTTGTTGCCAAGGGTGGCATCCAACTGCAGTCCTCAGATCTCAGTCTCCTGAGGGGATAGGATGGCAGGCACGCAAAAGTATCTTTGGCCGTGTGGCACTAGCTCTGACTGTCATCCTAGGTGCTCAGGAGGTGACATCTGAGGATCAGGGGTCAAAGCCAGCCTGGGCAGGAAAACCTTGAAGCTCTTATCTCCAACGAACTGCCAGAAAAGCAGAAGTGGTGTTGTGTTGTAGCTTAAGTTGTAGCGTGCTCGCCTTGAGCTGAAATGCTCAGGGACAGCACCCAGGTCTGTCCCAGGGTTCAAGCCCCACAAATGAAAAAAGAAAGTAAGTAAAACATATTTGCCTGCAAAGGATGGTCCAGGTGTGGGAGGGACGAAGATGGGGTTGCTGTGGTTGGGAAACCAGGTGCTTGCCCCACTGTACACTCATTTCTAAGAACTCCCCAAGTTTACCCCAGCTTGAAGTCACAGCTTCAAGAGGACGTGGCTTCTGGCAGGCAGGGAGTGGGTGAATGGCTGCAGGGATGGGATTGCTGTGTCTGTATTCTCTCCAATAAAGGATGGATTTGGATGCTTGGTGACAAAGTCTGAAGTGAAGGGTTGCAAGAAGTTTGTGGCCTTATGAGATGGTTTTCCTCTGGGTATGTGAAGGTGGCTGCAACCGGAATTCTCCAGTGGCTCACAACTGTCATCCTAGCTACTCAGAAAGCTGAGATGTGAAGACCATGGTTCAGAGCCAGCTTGGGCAGAAAAGTCTGTGAGACTTGATGTCCAATGGACCACCAGAGAACAGGAAGTGGTGCTGTGGCTTAAGTGGGAGAGTGCTCACCTCAGCTGAAAAGTTGAGGGACAGTGACCTGGCCCAGAGTTCAAACCCCATGACCAACAACAAAAAAAGAGGTGGCTAAGTTTTCTGCATAGCAGTATGTACGGTATGAAATGCCATGCTGGTCTATGAGACATTCCAGATATATGAGAGGCTCAATGTTTTGTCTACAGTCGGTCTGAGGTCAGTAGTGACACCTTCTTGGGGGTGGGATGTGATCCTAATGGAATGAGTTCATGGTTCTGTTCTCAGGGACTGCTGAAGCCTTGGGCTGTGTGTGTGTGTGTGTGTGTGTGTGTGTGTGTGTGTGTGTGTTGTATCTGTGTCTGTGTCTGTGTGTGTTTGTAAGTAGAAGAACTGGGCCTTGAACTCAGGGCATAGGTGTTGTTCCTTACCTTCTGAGCTCAAAGCTACTGTTTTGACACTTGAGCTACAGGTCAATCTCTAACCATTTCGTAGTTCACTGTAGATAAGAGCCTCTGAGCCTTTCCTGCATAGGCTGGCTTTGAACTGTGATACTCAGACCACAGCCTCCTGTGTAGCTAGGATGACAGACATGAACTACCTGTGCCGGATTTGTGTGTGTGTGTGTGTGTGTGTAGAAGTGGGTTCCAACAAGGAGCGCTGGACCCTTTCGTAACTTCTAACTGCTATCTTTGGGGGGTGCATTGATGTTTTGTCTTAGGTTTGGGGGCCTGGAAGGGTGAAACGCTTAAATTATAAGACCAAGGGGTCTGTGTTCCCTGGAGCTGTCTTCTCCCTTGTCCCTGGTTGGTGGCAGAGGGAGCTTGGGAGGACCTGGGGGCGGTGCCCACAGGGGGTGCCTCTACAGGGGGACAGAGAGTATGGCCAGCACTTAGTAAGTATGCCAGTTCTGTTACTATGGAGCACACTGGATGGGTCAGACTCTGGGTCTTCTCATCATGAAGTCTGATGGGTGAGGCCAACCCTATTTTAAATCTTGACCTATGATCTTCAGATCTCAGCCTTCTGAGTAGCTAGGATTATAGGCATGAGTCTGTGGCACCGGGCCTCTGATTCTTTTTGGTATATTAGAGTTTTAACTCAAGGCCTTAGGCTTGCCAGTCAGGTATTCTACCATGAAAGCCAAGCCTTTCTGTCTTGGGCATTTCCGAGATAGAGACTCAATATATGCTCAGGCTGGGCTGGATCACGATCCTCCTGTGACAGGTGTTGGCCACCATGACTGGTTCTCTGCATCAGGATGCTAGACAGGTTGCACCACGTTTAGTCATCGGTTTAGATAGATAGTCCCAAACTCTTAGCCCACAGCAGCTGATTCTTGACCACAGGTGAAGCTCTGGGCCTTGACCATTGGACCTCAGTATACTCCTGGGACAGTTGTGAGGAAACAAGGGATCAATATAGGAGGATCACTGGGGCAGGGCCAGGCATAGAAGGAGCATTTGCAAGATATGGTTCTTGGAAATTCTGTGAGCATATGTCAGGAAGATATCCTGCAAGGGCTCAGATGGGGCCTGTTATTTGTCGTGCAACAGGTATGGGATTATGAAACAAAACATGGCTCTCTGTCATCCTTACCCTATCCCCATGAGGAAGGGGATCCTTCAGTGTGTTCAATTTTGCAGCTGGGGCAAATGAGGCACGAAGAAGCTGGGTGACCTATTCATGACCCCCAGTTTACAGGAAGCTCAGCCTGACTTCTCTGCCATGCTCCCTATGACAATGGCTGCTATTCAGTCCACTTGTTGTGGTGGAAAGTCCACTTCTTGTCAGTCCTGGGGCTTGAACTCTGGTCCTGGGCGCTGTCCCCTAGCTCCTCAGTTCAAGGCAGGCACTCTACCACTTGAGCCCTCAGCACCACTTCTGGATTTCTGGTGTTTCTTTGGAGATAAGAGTCTCATAGGCCGTTCCTGCCTGCGCTGGCTCTAAACCATGATCCTCATATCTCATTTTCCTGTATAGCATTATGCCTGTGCCACTGGCATCAGGCATAATTCCAATTCTGACTTTCTTTCTCTCTTTCTCTCTCTCTTTCTTTCTTTCTTTCTTTCTTCCTTTCTTTCTTTCTCTCTCTCTCTCCCTCTCTCTCCCTCTCCTCTCTCTCTCACTCTCTCTCACTCTTTCTCTCTCTCTCTCTCTGTCTCTCTTTCAGGAACTGGTTGAATGGATCCTGCAGGAGGTGGCTCAGCGTCTCCATGTGGCTGGGACCCACGGTGACCCTCTCATTCTGGAGTGGGCTGTGGGTCAGGAGCTGTCTTGCTCAGCCTTTTGAAATAGCTCCCTGAGGTAAGCCCCTCTGTGCCAGGGCTAGAACATTACGTTTATTCATCGTCCATCCATCTTCTGAGTACTTCCCCACTACCCTCTGCTAAGACAGTTAAAGGAAATTGGATGAGGAGGCATTGTGTTGTCCAACCACCCAGCATGATCCTGGGCCTCTGATCCTCACCGCCATCTATCTGGCCAGACCCCGATTATAAGAAAATGAAATCATTCTATGTCTACTTCTCTTTGCTGGGGTGTGTTATTTCAGGGAGGGGGGCGGTGTGCAGAGGAAAGACTCCAGACATGACACCTCTTGGGGTACATTTGTTCTTGTGACAAAGCCAAGTCATTGCTGTGGTTAAGGAAGTAGCTGCCATCAAACTGATCAGGAACAATGCTCAAAGGTAAGTAGGCAGGCTGTTGAAGTATCAAACACACCCATGATTACTTCCCACTTACAATAAGGGGGGTGCAGTGCAGGTGGCCGTCACTGGCCCTAGGGGAATATAAATGGATGGTGGCCTTCAGGTACTGGTGGCTCCCACCCATCATCCTGGCTATTCAGGAGGCTGAGGTCTGATGGCAATGACTAAGGGCCAGTGCAGGCAGGAGAGTCTGTAATATTCTTATCTCCCAAAAACCACATCCCCCCACCAGAAAAAAGCCAGATGTAGTTCTGTGGCTCAAGTGGTAGTGCCTCAGCCTTGAATGAAAGAAGCTTAGGGAAGACACTGAGGCCCTGAAACCCAGCCCTAGGACTCACAAAAAAATAATAAAATAAATGAATAGTGGGCACGAATTATCTCACTACCAAAAAGAATGGATTCAGTCTTCTCTCTGGTACTTGTAGCCAAAAGTAAGGGGCTTCCTTTGATGCTCCTCTAAACCTCCCCTTCTCTCCATTAGCTCTCCAGGCCTCAGTTTCAGGATAGAATTCAGATCATCCCACTCAATGTAACCTTATGTACCCTCCCCTACCCACCTTCCTTGGGGTGGGGATCCTGGATGTACTAACCACTGGGAGGATGAGGCACTTCAGAGATGGGGGTAGTTATCTCCGAAACTCTCTCTCTCTCTCTCTCTCTCTCTCTCTCTCTCTCTCTCTCTCTCTCACACACACACACACACACACACACACACAATCACACATACACACACTCACACATACACACACACACACACACACACACGACTATTTTTATTGCAGCACTATTTACTATAGCTAAGATATGGAACCAACCCAGATGCCCCTCAGTAGATAAATGGATCAAGAAAATGTGGTATATATGCACAATGGAATTCTGTGCCTCCATCAGAAAGAATGGCATTGCCCCATTTGTTAGGAAATGGAAAGAGTTGGAAAAAATTATATTAAGTGAAGTAAGTCAGGCCCAAAGAAACATAGGTGCCAGGGTTTCCCTTATTTGCAATATCTAGTATATGTCTGAGTCTAGCAGAAAAGGTCAGATAAGGTGATGTTAGGGAAATGAACCCTAAGATATGTATTCAAATGTTATTTTTTTCTTTCATGCGATTGTTTCTAACACATTTATAAGATTATTTCTTCATTGCTTTGTATGTCCCTCCCCCACAGTATAACACCTGCTTCCATTGTATTTTATGTCGGTATAATTTGTGGAGGAGAAGGGGAAAAACAAATTGTTTAAATAGGGATACAGGTGGACCCATTCCAACAATGTGATGTACAAGTCGTTATGTCGAAAACGAACTTTACAATTTTGATGCGGGGGGGAGGGGGAGCCGGGAGGATTTGGTGGGGGGGCAGGGGGAGGATGGGAAGGGATGGGAAGGGGAAACAAAGGAGGAGGCTACAATGCTTGATAAGAAATGTACTCATTATCTTGCCCATGTAATTGTAACCCTTCTGTACAGTATTTTCAAAAGAAAAAAAAATTATGGCAGGTAAAGTATAATTGTTCAAACTTTTTAATAACGTAGCCTATTAAGAAAATTTAAGATTGCCTGGTAAAATAGGCTTTCATTCAAAGAAATTCATGGAGATTTAGCAGAGAGGGTGCAATGTGGGTGAAGACGGATCATTTTCACTATAAACAAACAAACCTCAAAAACCTTGCTATAAATACTGTAGGTTCCCTTGAGATTTCTCCTTACCCAGGGAATATACTCTTATTGTGTGAAACAAGGTTCTAGTGGAATTTAAATTCAAAGTTCTTAAAAAAAATAAGACAGCAAAATTGGTGAATTGACCTTTGATTACCAAACAGTAATTCTCTGAAAAAGATAATTTGGGTCAAAATATTTAGGGAGAAAGTGCCCTCCACAATGAAAGAAGGTATTGGGGTTACATTTTTCTGTTTGCAATACTTTCCACAATGTCTTTGCGCGTGAAGCAGTGAAACACAGAAAAACATCAGATTGGATTCTTCAAACCAATTATTTCACATTTCTAAGTAGTTCACAAAATATAATATCCTTATTAACATGAGATAGTGAAGACTTCCATTATTACATAAGCCAAAAAGTTTTGGGATCAGAAAAGAATTGAGCAGGGCTGGGAAGGTGGCTCAGTGGTAGAGAGCTTGCCTTGCATGCATGAGGCCCTGTGTTCGATTCCTCAGCCCCACATAAGCAAAAAGAAAAAAAAAGCCAGAAGTGGTGTTGTAGCTAGAATGCTAGCCTTGAGCTGAAGAGCTGAGGGACAGTGCCCAGGCCCAGAGTTCAGGCCCTTCGATGAAACTCCCCCCAAAAAAGAAAAGAATTGAGCAAATTGAAAAGGTAAGAAAAGGCATTCTTAGAAGCCCTAGCTAAGCATATTGGCTTCAGCAGTGGAGGGAGGCCAAAACTTTTTGATATAGATTGTGTTAATATTTTTGGTACCTAAAGTGATTTTACAGAGCCTATTTGGCTCACTACAATTCAGAACAGACTGAATGAAGACATGAAAATAAATTCCACATCCAAATAAAAGAGTTTAATAAGAGAAACCATGACAATGTAGCATTGGGGTAGGCCTTATAGTCCTTCAGCTTGACAAGACTTGAAGTCAAGAAGCTGTAATTAATTGGAAATCAGGCAAGAGCTAAGAGGAGGACGTCGAAGTAGGACAAATAAGTATTGTCCGTTGTAAGAAACACTGTCATACAAGGTATGGGTGATTTAAGTCTGGTCGTCTTCATGCACCTTGTTGAATAAATGCAAGACCAAGAGAAAAAGAATCTATTGAACTAATTTTACAAAGAATAACTTCACTGTTTCTGATATGGTATCTAAGGAAAGTATTAAGAGAGAAGATAAAAGTGGAGTATACTTCGGTTTCCTTTAAGCATCTTGTTAGCAAAATATATCTTTGAGTTTAGAAGTGATTGAACCAAAAATTTGTGGAGTACTTATTTTTGTGGGCACTTTAGACACAGGAAGACTTTAAAGGTAAAAGAAAAAAGAAAAACGAATAGCCAAATATTTGTGATCACAGCTTCTTGGACTGGTTTTTTGGAGACAAAGTTTTACATTAAAGTTTGTCTTCATTAACATAGATGTTGGGTTTTCGTGGCTACCAAATACAAGGGTGAAGTTTAATGGACTCGTTTGTACAAGTAAATAACATGATAGAAAAAAATGGCAAGTAATATTTAGTGAATTAATTTGACCAATTACTTGCCAGAACAAAGAAGGAAAGATATAATTCAAAATAACTTGATTTAAAAGTATGAAAAAAGAGTAGTGAAGAGAGATGAGAGAAAACATAGAGGACTGTTTTGTCTCCAGTGGAGTAATGGGTTCTTGATCTTGTTTCTTCCATTCTATCTTCACAAGCTATCAAGTGTGTCTCAGGACTGGAGTATCCAGTTCAGGCAAAGAAAACTCACAGAAGAAAATATTTGCAGCAGATATAGGTGATTTATAACCTTAGACAATCTATTTGAATCCTGTCAAAATTCTCCCCTACCCCAAACTGCCCTTTTGAACAGCTTTATTTGCTTTTCTGAAGACTGCCCTTGATTAACTATTTAAAATTTTGTGAGGTCATAATCATACTCTCTAGAGATTGCTGTTTGGTTGTGATTTTTGTGTGTTTTTGTTTGTTGTTGTGTTTTTTAACTGAATTTCAGAAGTTTGTGCAAGGGTGTTACAATTAAATATGTCTAATTGTCCAACGCTCCTGGATCAGAGTCACTCCTTCTATCATTCTCAACCAACTCCTTCTCCAAGATTTATTTCAGATTTACTACTTCCTTTATCACATGTGTACATTGAGTATTCTAGCTTGACTTGCCTCTTGTTCCATTTTTCATTCATTCTATATCTTTACAATTATTCCTCTCTGGTTTCAACTTCCTGATAGTCATTCTGTTAAACTGTCTGTTAATACTTTGAAAGGTTTATATATATTCCATGGAGTTTCAATCCTGCATATACTTGAAGTGATGTCAACTTATATTTCCATAATTCATTCATCTGCAATAACAATTTGCAAGACTGGAGACGTGAAACACCTAGACATGATTTTATTCTCATCTACTTGGAAGATTACTCTGTAGTCAACAAGAAAGTTTAAAAATGACTTAGAATGTATTCCTAACTACCAGTTTTTATAAATGGCTTTGTACAATGGTTTCCAATTATTTTATTTTACATGGGATAATATTTTCTACTACCTAAAAGTTTTGCAAAAAGAAGAAAACTGCAATTTACTACTATAGAGGAATATAATGGAAATAGAAGACAGATTTTATGTTCGTCACATCTGTGATGTGTACCCATATTCAAGACTTAAAATCATATTTCTTACTATGTTAGACACATAGGGAAAAACATAAAACAACATATGATAAGGCAACTATTCGTGACTTTTTAAAATGTTCTTATTATGTGATGAAATTTACTTTATTAGCTAATGTTTTGGTTTGAAATATGGGAGGCTGATTTATTTAACAAATAAAATGCATCTAATTATTATAGTAATATATTCTGATTTATTACTTTACTTTGTAACAGTTTTTAAGCTTTTGGCTTTTCTGCTGAAGTTTAAGTATTCAAATAGAATCATCAAATTATATTCCTCGGGTACTTGGAGCAGTTTTTTACAAGGTTTTTAACCGATGGCTTCTAAGAATTCTTAATTGGTATATTATTTGGTTTATTTTTAATTTCAATTTAATTACATTGTAAAGGTAATGTACAGAGGGGTTACAGTTACATAAGTAAGGTATATTTTTAATGGAAAGAGCATTGTTATCCACTCCATTGATTTTTTTTGTACACTCAAACAACTACGGAGGCTTTTGCTGTTGCTATTGATCAATGGGTACTTTTGCTTTCTTTGTTCATGCATTTTGTTATTATAAAATTGATATACAATGGGTTTACAGTTACTTAAGTCCACCAAAGGGTACACTTCATTTTATTTTCTAAATTTCAATTTTTGAACTTAATTATTTTCTTTTGTTTTTTGGGGTAATTCTTTTTTCAGAGTTGTAGGATTAGTTAATTTAATTTTGCATGATTTTTACACATGTAAATTATTCAGATACATACATTTTGCTTTAAAAATAGTTAACATGTGAATTTCTAAGATTATTTTCTTAATTTTTTTTGGTTGGTGAATTTAAATAAATTTATTTTTTTAAGGTTCTAAACATATTTTTCCAGTTATCAAATACTTACTGTATTTTCAAGAAGCACAAACTTTATTAAGAAAGGTTTCATTACCTGGTCACTTTTTTTGTAAATATTTGTACTTGAATTAAAAAAAAAAAAGTTTAATCTGGGCATGGTGATTTGTGTCTTCCATTTTCAAGTTATAGTAGGAACTTTAAGGAGGGTTTGTAAATAGGGAAAGCCTGAGAAACTATGAGATCTTAGTACAAAAATATCCAGAGTGGGGCTGGGAAGGTGGCTCAGTGGTAGAGTGCTTGCCTTGCATGCATGAAGCCTTGGGATCGATTCCTCAGCACCACATAAGCAAAAAGAAAGAAGCTGGAAGTGGCGCTGTGGCTCAAGTGGTAGAACACTAGCCTTGAGCTGAAGAGCTGAGGGAGAGCGCAAAGGCCCTGAGTTCAGGCCCCACGACAAGACCCCCCAAAAATATCCAGAGTGAAATGAATAGAGATATAGCCATCCCTAGTGCAATATAGAGCACCTGGTTATCATATTCTAAATCTTGAGTTAAAACTCCAATAACATCAATCTTTTGTAAAACTAAAAGGATACATGTTTCAAAATGTTTATTGTTTAAAACTCTTTTCGAAGGTTCTCCTGTCTTCTATTTCTTAACTTTCAATTTACTTAATCTATAAGAATCCAAGTATATCGTGACTATTTTATTTCTACTAAATTTTAAATAGTACAAGCAATATTATGATTCAATATATTAACCTACTTTTACTATTTGTAATAATTTACTCTGTTAATATGATAATATCAATATTCCAAATGTGTGTATTGTGTGTGTGTGTGTGTTTATGTGGTTTGTGTGTGTATGTGTGTGCTTTGTGTGTACTTTGTAATGCTTGGGTGATCACTCTACTGTTTCACATATGCTGAGCCAAGTTTTTACCACTGAACTATACTGTCTAGTTATAATGTAAATATTGTTTTAAATTATGACTTTTAAATTTTTATTCCTAGTATGTTTTTTTCAAAATTATATATGATGAAATGTGATCCATATTTTATCCACGATAGCAATTTTTATTGTTATTTTATTGTTTTTTAGAATATTTCCACTGTTTGTCTACTTCCAAACGCTTGTGTTTGTTATTGATTAAGGTTTTACTTTGCTTCTTTTCTCTCTTCATTCTTTTTGCCTTTAGGGTTTATCTATTCTTTCTTTTATTTCTTTGGAAATTAGTGATCATATTCCTATTACAATTTCTTTACATTGTAACAGGTCTATACAAAGCTTTATTTTCTATTTTATTTTTTCCATCTTCTCTGACTCTTAGTCCACACTATTAGGTGGAATAAAAAGAAACTTGATTCAGAATACTTTGATTATTTTCCTCCTTCTCTTTTCTGAAGTCTTTCTGTTCTTTGAAACACAATAGCAATTACATATATCTCCTATGTGGTCCATCATTCTATTGTATACCCTCTCACTTTCCTCTGTAGTACAGCTCAAGTCGTTATCATTCAAATTTATTATGCTATAGTGTTAACTAAATCTTAACTCATTTGTAAATTAATTTAAATGCTTAAACCATTCTCTAAGGACATTTTTCTATATATAATATCTGGGGTCTTGTGTTTTCACAAGGTGCAAAATATGAGTGACTATCAAACATCTAGATATCTCTGTAGAATATTGGCCACCTGTTCAATAAACTCGTCTGTAAATTCAAGGAATACAGGTCAGTCAGAACAATTGTGTAAAATGGTGTAGCTTGAGCCATCATACTAGATTTGAACCTTATTACCATGTTTAGTAGTGAAAGAACAGACACATAGAAGAATGTAACAGATTTATCAAAAATAAATTCTTAGTTTTTTTTTTTAATTTAATTTTATTTTATTTGAGAACATACTGTACAGAGGGGTTACAATTACATGGGCAGGATAATGCATACATTTCTTACCAAGCATTGCAGCCTCCTCCTCTGTTTACCCTTCACCTCCCTTCCCAGCCTCCCCCCTCCCCCCCCACCCAATCATACCCCCCCCCCCACCGACATTGTAAAGCTGGTTTTGACATGACATTTTGTACTTCTCATTGTTGCAACAGGTCCACCTGAATCCTTAAACGACTTGTTTGTCCCCATCTCCTCCACATATTATATTGACATCAAATATAGTGAAAGCGGGGGTTACACTGTGGGGGAGGGACATACAAAGCAACAAAGAAATAATCTTATAAATGCGTTAGAAACACATGCATGAAAGAAACAAAAACATTAAAATACATATTTGAGGGTTCGTTTTCCTAACATCACATTCTCTGACTTTTTCCGCTTGACTCATACCTATACTAGATATTGCAAATAAGGGAAACCATGGGACCTATGTTTCTTTGGGCCTGGCTTACTTCACTTAATATAATTTTTTCCAAGCCTTTCCATTTCCTAACAAATGGGGCAATGTCATTCTTTCTGATGGAGGCATAGAATTCCATTGTGTATATATACCACATTTTCTTGATCCATTTATCTACTGAGGGGCATCTGGGTTGGTTCCATATCTTAGCTATGGTAAATACTGCTGCAATAAACATAGTTGTGCTGGTAGCTTTAGTGTGGTCTTTTTTGTAAACATTAGGGTAAATGCCCAAAAGTGGGATTGCTGGGTCATAGGGGAGTTCTATGTGAAGTCTTTTCAGGAACCTCCATACTGCTTTCCAAAGTGGTTGAACAAGTTTACATTCCCACCAATAATGAAGTAAGGTTCCTTTCTGTCCACATCCTCTCCAGCATCTGTTGTTGTTAGAGTTCTTGATTTTTGCTATTCCAACTGGAGTGAGGTGATATCTCAATGTTGTTTTGATTTGCATTTCTTTTATGGCTAGGGATGTTGAACATTTCTTCATGTGTCTATTGGCCATCCTTCTTTCTTCTTCAGAGAAGTTTCTCTTTAAGTCTTTCGCCCACTTACTTATTGGGCAGTTGTTTCTTTGAGGATTTGTTGTTGGGTGGTTTAATTTTTTGAGTTCCAAGTGTATTTTAGATATGAGACCCTTGTCCGTTGTATGGCTAGTAAAGATCTTCTCCCAATCCGTGGGCTTTCTATTGATCTTACTAGCTATGTCATTTGCCCTGCAGAAGCTCTGCAACCTTATGCAATCCCATTTGTCCAACCTTTCTTTGATTTGTTGTGTTTCCGGGTCTCTATTCACAAAATTTCGGCCTGAGCCAAGGAGACCCAGGGTTTCTCCTATTCCATCCTGTAATGTTTTCAGAGTGTCTGCTTGGAGTTCAAGGTCTTTGATCCATTTGGAGTTGATTCTGGTGCAGGGTGATATATAAGGATCTAGCTTTAGTTTTCTACATGTAAAATCTTGAAAAAGGAAATCAACACAGAACTTAAAAAATGGCAAAACCTCCCATGCTCCTGGATTGGAAAGATTAACATCGTGAAAATGGCAATACTTCCCAAGGCTATCTACAAATTCAACACAATACCTATCAAAATTCCACCCTCATTCTTCAAGGAAATAGAAGAGGCAATCCAAAAATTCATATGGAACAATAAAAGACCCCGAATAGCAAAAACGCTCCTCAACGGACAGAACACTGCTGGAGGAATATCAATACCAAATTTCAAACTCTACTATAAAACCATAGTAATCAAAACAGCTTGGTATTGGCATAAGAACAGACCTCAGGACCAATGGAATAGAATTGAAAACCCAAAAATGAACCCACAAACCTATAGCCATCTAATCTTCGATAAGGGAGCTAAAACAATAGAATGGAAGACAGACAGCCTCTTCAGTAAATGGTGCTGGCAAAACTGGTTAACTACATGTAAATTTCTTAGTTTTATGGTCAATAGATTTTGAAGAGGATGCCACGACGTTTTGAAATAAAAATAGTATCTTAATTGGGTGTATTGGCACTATTGCCTCTCTAGATTTAAATTGATCTTAGACTACTACCTCAAACCTTATACAAAAATTTAAAATAAAAAATGATTATCAAACTAAATGTGAGATGTAAAAAACTATAAACATAAATGTACAAATTCATCACATTGGATCAGTAAAGTTTTCTAAAAATTTGACATGTAAAGCATTAGAGGTTAAAGATAATCAAGAATTAACTGGTTAATATCAACTGATAACCTTTCATAATTTTATGAAAGTAATGAAAACATATACAACAGACAGAGGACACATATTTGTTAATGCTACAATGTTAATGCTACAACAATCCTGAGTCTTAAGTACATTCAAATCTTCTAATTCTATATAAAAATTTTCCCGAACAGGATATTTCTTAAAGAACATATGTAAATTAGTAGTTAATAGGAGGAGCATATGAAATAAGATCCTCTTTAGTATCTAAGAAAAAAGAAAAAGAAAACTCACTAGTATGACCATAATATAAAAAGATGACATAAAATATAATAATGTATTTGTGGAGAAATTGATATACTCCACATAGCACAATGATTTGTATAATACTGCAATCATTTTAGCAAGCAAGATTTCAAGTCTTGATAAGGTTAAAGAGAATTGTATGTTATTCAGCCATTACTGAAAGTAAAAAAAAATTGGACAGGGAATGTAGTCCATTGACAGTGCACTGGAATAGTATGTGTGAGACCCTGGATATAATTCCCCAAAACAAATTTGAAAAGACACACTATAGAGGATATATGCTGGACAAATTCCTGTAACTGAATTTTATATCTATTTTAATATCTGTTCTAAAATTTACAGCATTTCTATTTGAAAATATGTAAGTTTGTGAAACTTAGGCTTGGAAAACCTATGATTGTACAATTCACTTCCAAAGCACTTAAATGTATACAATAAAAGGAGATAATATATTGCATGTGAATTTCATGTCGGCAAAAAAATTGTTAAAAATACTTCACACAAATTGCAGAATACCTGAAAAGATGTTTTCGGTGTTGGCTAAAAATTCTTTGTGAACTACAGCTTTTAAAATGAAGATGTGATTTTTGTTTATTTTGAGTTTTTTTGGTCCTTTTTTGAGTTTATGCAGAGATAACTCAATCAAAAAGTGTATGTGATAATTGGAATATCTAGGAATTGTGCATCACTTATAAGTAATTGATAACCTTTTCTGGAAGAAACTTATAGCAAATGACAAAAGACCCAAATCTATGCATCTGTATTTTATGAAACCTATACGCTACTTGCTCAATCCAAATGCTTTTCTCTACTTTGCTTGGAAAAAAGTATTCTCAAGATAAGAGCGAACAGCAGTGAAAAGAAACAAAATACACAATCATGTTGATTTATTTGTGAATATAACAAATGAAATAAAACAATTCAACTTAAGCAACTCCAGTATTAGTATCTATGAAGATGTTCCTGAATGCCAACATCCACTGATTTTTTTGGAGTTTTAATTTCTACGAACATATGAAAACTAGAACACAAAAACAAATATCGTCTTAGAACAAACCAGCCTTGGAATAATTTTCTTAATTGTTTTGAAATTACAAAAGAATTGATACCATTGAGGAAATGATCCTTTCCTATGGAAATCATTTAAAAATGTTTATCATTTATTATAATTCAAATACCAAACAAGAGTAATTTTATATAATCGTTACAAATATCATTTTATTACTACCATAAAGTAGAATAAAAGACCAGTCCAAATATATTATCATTATTCTTAATTTCTATTCATTACCTAGAAATCTCAATCTAAATAGTCATGTCTTTAACATAGACGTAAATATTCTATAATTTTTACTTAACATTTTTCAGGGGCATGTATTCATGTTTCTAAGAAATGTTCACAGCAGTTAAAAGATGCTTTTGTGAAATTAATGTGATATATTTTGTTGTTGTTTGCAAGGTCTGAGCATTGTCTCTAAGCCTTCTTATGCTCAAAGCCAGCACTATACAACTTGAGGCACAGAGCTAATTCATGTTTTTAGTGGTTAATTGGAGATAGGAATGTAACAAGTACTTTTCTGTCGGGGCTAGTTTCGAACACAATTCTAAGATCTAATTACAAAGAATAGCTCGAATTATAAGCTTGATTCACTGGCACTTGGTTTGATGTATTTATTTAATTTTAATTATGTCTTAAGATTTTTGTTTGACTATATTGTTCATCGTTCTACACAAAAATTTAGGTATATGTATATATTTCTGATGACAATCTCCAAAAATGTATGTCTTTCTACACATTATGTATATATATAATATATATTTCTGAAGACAGACTCCCTATACAACTTTATGCTACTATTTTTGACCTTTTTTAATTTCAAAGATATGCCGTCAATTTTCCTAAAGTTTCCTAGAATAAAATAACTAATATTTAAACAGAATATAAAGTTTATTATTTTCAAGGGAATTTTCGATATACCCATGATATTGTAGTAGCATTTACAGTATATTAATAGAAATAATTCTGGTCAAACTCTTAAATATTTGTGTGTAGTGATGAGGAGAGAGGAAATTAATTCATACTGGTTAGGAATTTGCAATACTTCAAAAATCTATTCTACAATTTTTTATAAGCATATAGTCAAGCTACCTGTTATGGTTTAGTGTTTTTATTTCTTTATTTCTTCTAAATTTAATATGGATGCATGAACAGTGGTAACATTAAAATCATTAATCAACAGACAAATAATTGCAAAATCATAGATACATATCAGACTTTCAATAGTTAGCACTTACGATGTTATTAATAATTTTGGTGAAGATGATGATGACCACAGTGTACCCTGATAATTACAATGTTGTGATTGAAAAGGAAAAAACTTTACACATTTTTGAAGCTAGATTTCCCACATTGAATACATGGTAATAAACAGCGTTGGATTACATACAGTAAGAATAACAAGAAGAGAGTTCCTATATCAAGAAATAGAACCACATTAAACAGGTAGAGACAATAAAAACCCTAATGTTATTCCTGCAGTCTCTCTAATGTATACTCGCTTTTCTTGGTGGTATTATTTTCCTATAAATAAAATCGTTAATTTCCACATTTTGATCGACTAAGATGTAGTTTTCAACTTAGCGTGATTAGTTCAAACAACATTCTCATATAGATACTATACAATCACCCTGTTTTCCAATGATATATTAAGAGTATGTTCTTCAATACAGCTGTAAACACATGACACAATTTACATAATACCACTTACATATCTGTAGTTACCTTAAAAAGACATAGACCTTAGAGCCAGGAGGTGAAATTTATTTTTATTTCTGCAGGAAACAATTTGTGACTTTATACCAACAAACTGAATTTGACTCTTTCTTTATTTGTAAGGTAAGGTGGAAAATGTAAGGACTCTGGAGTTCAAGCCGCATGACCAAGAAAAGTATAAAGGGAAAAAAAGGCAGTAATGAAATATTTTAAAGCTAATGTACACAAAAATTGTCTAGAAATAAAATTATAACAGCACCTGGACTGGCAAAAAAAGATTAAAATTAAATTGCCTTCAATCGGCTTGGAAAAAATTATATTAAGTGAAGTAAGCCAGGCCCAAAGAAACATAGGTCCCATGGTTTCCCTTATTTGCAATATCTAGTATAGGTATGAGTCAAGCGGAAAAAGTCAGATAATGTGATGTTAGGAAAACAAAACCTCAAATATGTATTTTAATGTTTTTGTTTCTTTCATGCATGTGTTTCTAATGCATTTATAAGATTATTTCTTTGTTGCTTTGTATGTCCCTCCCCCACAGTGTAACCCCTGCTTTCACTATATTTGATGTCAGTATAACATGTGGAGGAGACGGGGACAAACAAGTCGTTTAAGGATTCAGGTGGACCTGTTGCAACAATGAGAAGTACAAAATGTCATGTCAAAACCAGCTTTACAATGTCGGTGAGGGGGGGGGGGGAGGGGGGTATGATTGGGTGGGAGGGAGGGGGGAGGCTGGGAAGGGAGGTGAAGGGTAAACAAAGGAGGAGGATGCAATGCTTGGTAAGAAATGTATGCATTATCCTGCCCATGTAATTGTAACCCCTCTGTACAGTATGTTCTCAAATAAAATAAAATAAAATTTAAAAAAAAAAATAAATAAATTGCCTTCAATCAATCATTTAGACAATCTATACTAAGGGCAGGATATTGGAGCTCACATCACTCACTCGAATTTGAGAAGATGACAGTTCAGAACCAGTGTGCAAGGAACGTGATAACATTCTAATATCATCCTAAGCCTGGCATGCTGCAATTTCATTTGTGATCAAGTTACTTGGCAGACAGAGGTGAGGAACTTAGCCTCTGTTCAGCTCTCAGCAAAATTGATAACCTATGAGCAAATAACTAAATTGAAAAAAGATTGTTCTAATGGTAGAATACTTGTTCAGCCAACAAAATATCTAAATTCATACTCACTTCCTAAAAGAGGAAAAAAGGGAAGAAAGAAAGAGAAAGAAGAAAAGAGAGTAGAGAAGGAGGAGGAGAGAAGGGAAGGAAGGAAGCAAGCAAGCAAGGTAGGTAGGAATGAAAGACGGAAAGAAGGGTGGAAGAAAGAATGGAAGGGAGAAAGAGAGGTATAAATAAAAACCTTAGCATGTGTTAGATGTTAATAATGACCCTATATCATTTTAGCTATAAATGCCATCATTTAATTCCCTGGGAAGACACATTTTATATCAAGCCCTATTGTTTGGACTTGGAATCCCCGAAAGGCCACCAGAGACCATGACCAATGCAAACAGCAAAAGAGTCGTATATTGGCAAGCTCAAGCTTGGTCCTTTGCACATCCGGTAACCGGTGACGCTAAGAGTCCCCGAGCACAAAATCAGCACAGCTTTTATAGTATTGAACAAACAATTTTAGGGAACTTCCACACAAGCAGTTACATGATTGGTTTGAGTCCACCCTAACCACATTGCCCTTTTTATGAACTATTGGTATGTTCTGTTCCTGGAACACTTGGGCAACTGTTCTGCTTTCTTAAGGTTGGGCAAGCTTGGTGGCAACCTGTGTTTTTTGTCTCTCTTGGGGTTACTCTGAGGGCAGTCTAGCACAAGATGGTTGGGGGTAATCTCAAATTGGAGTTACTGTGGCTCTTCATTCTCTCCTCTTCTAGAGCATCAGGGACCAATCATGGTCCCCTAATTGGCACAGTCTTCTATATTTTTTTGATATTGGGATCTCAGAACTAATAGATGGACCGTGTTGATCTACAAGGTCTACAAGGTCTAATTGTGAGTAACAAAAATTAACAGTACCAAAGGTCATACATTTTCTTCCAGCAATCCTGACTCCCTATACCACAGCTAACTTACCTTTATACCAGTTGTACTCGTAAGCTCCAATTTTAAGACATCCTTATACCATTTGCTACATACTTAAACTTTCTGAGGTTTGTCTTCTTTACAAACTTTTTAAGACAATCCTTACATTTTTAATCCTTTCTTATCTAGAGGATACCAATTTTCCCCAATTTCTTCCTAAGGCTTTCTTTTCTACACTCCTATTCTTTACAATTCCTTGAGCTCCTTTGTGGCTAGAGTTTAAAACTACACATTTTTCCTTTGATTTGTGGAACCAAGTTATCTCAGAAAGCCTCACGGCACCAGTGGGATGAAAAGCTTGTGAGATTTTAAGGCTAAGATTAAGGCTGGGTCTCATTCCTCCTCTTACCTCCATTGATTTAAAAAAATTCTCTCCTTTATCTTTAAAACACACCCAGGGTGAAGAAGATAATTACCATACCAGAGCCAAACTAGGCTGTGACCCTGAAGTACCTAAGGCAAGGCAGTGATTTCCTTGGCCCAAATATCCACTGTGGGAGTAGAGAGGTTACTGGATATCACCAAAAGAATGTCCCACAAGATCTTACTTTCAACCAGGAAGCATTCTCAGGTGATGGAATCATGCAGGAGTTCAGTCTACTTTTACCAGGGTGGAGATGGTCTGGGTGATGATATAGGGTGATGATGTAGATATCCTCCAGGTGACTGTCAAGCTGTCGTTGAACTTTACTCATTAATGTGTGCAGCACCAGCACCAGCAGGGACTATCTGTGGCTTCAAGGGACTGTCACACCTCGTTCTGGGCTAAAAATTCCTACAAAGACTGGTTAAGGATTCATTGCATAGGCTTGGCAAGCTATGACCCAACTAGTTTTTAAAGACTATTTACAGAGTAGCCCAGGACAATTAACCAAGATGACATTTTTTTAAACTAGATCGTATTTTTAATAAGATTAGGATTTTCTAGGCAGATATAGAGGGTTCAGGCCTGTACTATTATTTCCCATGCCTTTTCCTTCTATCTATTCTGTCTATTTTGTCACATTTAAAAAAAAGATACTCTGGCTACAGCAGTGCTGCTTATTTAGCCTTCTGCTTTGCAAAAGGATCTTTCAGGATGGCTTAGGAATGTGATCTCTTGTAATCTTAACAATGTCTGAGTTACCTATGCAGGCTTTCAGACAGATAGCAATAGAAAAAAAAACTCTCAGGTATACAAACTTTTCCTGAGCAAATAAAATTTATGTAGCTGGTGTCAGCTCAAAAGTTACTGCCAATTAGAGCTTTTGGCACATACAGGGGTTGGGATCTAAACTATCCTCCACATTTTACAACCTTAGCCTTTTAGTACTATCACAGATGACTGACAAGTTCCTGTCCCTTACAATGTAGATAGTCATAGACATTAGGCATGCTTACAAACTATCTTTCTATGACCTCCTGGCTTTGACCAATTTTTGAAGGGCCACACACAAATGACTCTAGCTAGGATCTGACATTATTTCTGCCATCCAAGCATTGGCTTACGGTCTCTGGATGCTCCTACATTGCTTTCATCCAAGAGTGTCTTCTCCACACTGGGAAAAATACCTCATTGCCATTTCCCTTAGTTGGTTGCTGGACTTGAACGCGGGGACTGAGTGCTGTCCCTCAGCTCTACAGCTCAAGGCTAGCACTCTGCCACATTGAATCCTAAAGCAGGTCTGCTTGCTCTTTCAGCCTTCTGGTGGCTGAGTAGAGGTGACAGTCTCACACGGTCCTTTTTCTGCCCAGGCTAGATTCAAACCAGTTACAGATCAATGAGTCTCATAAAAGGACAATTTACTCCAATTAAAAGCAACAAGGTGGTCAACATAAAAGTAGTTTTAAGCATATTCTTACCTGAAACATATTAAGAGCCAAAGTTACATCTGACAAACTGGCAAGAATCCTCACTCCTTTTTGTGGGCCTGATGAGAACTGTTACAAAAAAACCATGAGAGCAAACTGAAATAGGAATTAAGCAATTATTTTGGTAATCCTAATTTTTCCTTTTTGCAATTTGAGCCAATGTTTAGAACAATTATACTTTTAAACTTTATATACAGAAGCCCATTCCTAATTTATAAGCCTCCTATTAATGTCTGTTTTAATATTCTATACATTAGTTTTTATTTGCATTTTGAAAAAAATCCCTTGAACTTTCAAGACTAGGTGTGTCACTAATATCCTCTTGGCTGCTTGTTTTGAAAAAGATACACATAAAAACTTTTAAACTCAAATAACATTTTTTCTTAATGCAAAAATTACAATCACCATCACTGTACCAAGAAGCTAGACTTAACACCTTTATGCCTTAAAAAACACATACACAATGGCAGAATATCATTGAGAGCAAATCACATTATACAAATAAAATTTTAAACCTCTTTTTAAGGCCTTCTTAATTTTAATTTTAACACATCCAAGGGGCAGTTTTAGCAATGCTAATAAGATCTTTACATCACTCGTTTTTACCATCATGTTTCCAGTGTCTATGTGAAGGGAAAAGGGACAGAATAAAGATGGGCCACTTGGCCCTTCCTGTGGAATGGGCACACACACAATTTGACTCTTTAGGGTTAGATGAACTGCTATTGAGCCAGTTTGCCCTCATTCACCATGGGTGGACTTGTCCTATGGCCTGTTCCACCATGCATGACCAGCTGAACTGCACTTCTGCCTGTTCACTGTTCACTCCTAAAGAGAGGTTTTTTTTGTTAGCTTCTAAGTTTCTCCTTTTTGTTAATTCAGATATCTTGAGTACAGTATAAACAGCCTTATGCATTCTAAAATACCAGATTTTCTATTTTTCAAGTTAAAGTATCCTTAAAAAGCTATTTAAAACCATGTGAAAATTCTTTAAAAATGTTTTGGTAATGTCCAAACCTCATAACCTTTTGAATTTTAAACTTAATCTCACCCACTTGTTACATCATGCTGACAATTTCTATCATGAATATGTTCACAAACACATACAAAACACAATCAGATCTTTAAGCAACCAAAAATCAAAATCAGTTGTACATACATTTTCTAAAGTTTTCAAACAAAAATTTAGGACAATATTTCTTTGAAACTAAGCAATATTGTAGAGCTTCATTTTCTCAGGGCTTTAGCAAGTCATTTCACGAATTGATCTTTTGACTCACTTCTGTTGGAGGAAGGCTCGGGGGCGGGGGGGGGGGGGTCACCTGAAACTAAACTGTCCTGATTTTTATCCAATTTTATTTTTATTTATTTTTTCTTTTTAATGTGTTTTTAATTGTAACAGTACTGTACAGAGGGGTTAAAATTACATGGGCAAAACAATGAGTACATTTCTTATCAAGCATTGTAGCCTCCTCCTTTGATTACCCTTACCATCCTCTCCCCGCCCTCCAACCCAATCCTCCTCCCCCTCTCCCCCTCACCACCAAAGTTGTAAAGTTCGTTTTTGACATAATGACTTGTATATCTAGTTGTTGAAATAGGTCCACCTTTATCCCTATTTAAACGATTTGTTTATTCCCTTCCCCTCCACAAATTATACCGACATCAAATACAGTGAAAGCAGGGGTTATACGGTGGGGGAGGGACACACAAAGCACCAAAGAAATCACATGAAAGAAAAACACATTTGAATATGTATTCAAATTATCTGAATTTTTCTGCTTGACACAGACATATACTAGTTAGTGCAAATAAGGAAACCATGGGACCTATATTCTTTTGGGCCTGGCTTACTTCACTTAACAAAATTTTTTTCCAAGTCTTTCATTTTCCTAACAAATGGGGCAATGTCATTCTTTCTAATGGAGGCTTAGAATTCCATTGTGTGTATATACCACATTTTCTTGATCCATTCATCTACTGAGGGGCATCTGGGGTGGTTCCATATCTTAATTATGGTAAATAATGCTACATTAAACGTAGTTATGCTGGTAGCTTTAGTATGGTCTTGTTTGTGAACATTTGGGTAAATGCCCAAAAGTGGGATTGCTGGGTCATAGGGGAGCTCAAGCTGATTCAAAACTTTGGCAAAGTAGCAGGGTATAAAATTACCCCTCAAAACTCAATGGCTTTTCTGTATTCCAATAATAAGAAAAGTGTGGCTGAAATTAGGAAAGCAACTCCATTCGGAATAGCTCCACAAAAAAATAAAATACCTCGGAATTAACTAAACCAAAGAAGTGAAAGACCTCTATGATGAAAACTTTAAAAACCTAAAAAAGGAATTCAAAACAGAACTAAGAAAGTGGAAAAATTGCCATGTTCCTGGATTGGACAGATCAACATCCTGAAAATGGCAATACTTCCCAAGGCTATCTACAAATTCAATGCGATATCTATCAAAATTCCAACCTTATTCTTCAAGGAAATAGAAGAGGCAATCAAAAAACTTCATATGGAACAATAAAAGACTCCGAATAGCTAAAACAATTCTCAACAGAAAGAACAGTGCTGGAGGAATATCAACTTCCAAACTCTACTACAAAGCCATAGTAATTAAAACAGCTTGGTATTGTCACAAGAACACACCTCAGGACCAATGGAATTGAACCAAAAACCCAGAAATGAACCCACAGACCTATGACCATGTAATCTTCGATAAGGTAGCTAAAAAAATAGACAGCCTTTTCAGTAAATGGTGCTGCCAAAATTGGTTAACTACTTGTAGAAAACTAAACTTAGATCTTTATATATCACCCTGCACCAGAATCAAATCCAAATGGATCAAAGACCTCGGAGTCAAAGCAGACACTCTGAAATCATTACAGGATTGAGTAGGAGAAACCCTAGGTCTCCTTGGCACAGGCCGAAATTTTCTTAATAGAGACATAGAACATAACAAATCAAAGAAAGGTTGGACACATGGGATTGCATGAAATTGCAGAGCTTCTGTATGGCAAAGGACATAGCTAGCAAGATCAATAGAAAGCCCATTGATTGGGAGAGGATCTTCACTAGCCATACAATGGACAAGGGTTTCATATCTAAAATATACCTGGAACTCAAAAAATTAAATTCCCCAACAACAAATCTTCAAAGAAACAACTTCCCAATAAATAATTGTGCTAAAGGCTTAAAGAGAAACTTCTCTGAAGAGGAAAGAAGGATGGCCAAAAGACACAGGAAGAATTGCTCAACCTCCCTAGCCATAAAAAATATGCAAATCAAAACAACATTGAGATATTGCCTCACCCCAGTAAGAATCGCTGTAATCAAGAACTCTAATAACAACAGTTGCTGGAGGGGATGTGGACAGAAGGGAACCTTACTGCATTGTTGGTGGATATGTAACCTTGTTCATCCACTTTCATCCAATTTTAGACAAGAGCACTTTCCATTGTCGGGACTCGCTGAAAAGTCAAAACAGGCACACATCCTTCCATGTGATTGAGCTCAGCTGGAGACTGGAACTTTTATTTCCCCAGAGATTTTCAAATAAATAACAAAAACACTGAAACCAAAAACCCACATTTAAAAGTAGTACAAATTCTAAAACAGAACTAGAGAAGACAATCACCAAAGGTTGAGTTTATACCTACCAGAACTCTGTGCCATTCTCACTCAGCAAGCTGAATCCAGAGTCTGCTGAGTGAGCCTACCACTCCCACCCAGAACTTCCCTATCTCCAGAAACATACAACAGAGAACAATCAGGTCTCAGTGAATGAGGTGACATCTCATCAACATTTGTTGACACAGGGGCCTTCCAAGGGGGAAGAGAAGTTCAAGTCATTTTGGGGCTAGGGAAATCAGTCCCTCGAGGCCATCCCCTCAGCCTGGCAGATTCTACCCCATACCCCGATCTCCCTGAGCCAAGGCCTAAGGCTAAGATAAACCCCAAATGACAAACAGAACACTCAACACAAAGACACAACTTACAAAGGCACACTGCAGCTTTGTAAATTGCCAACCAAAAAGTGCCAGTCTACAGACTTATTGTTTCCCAAAAATGTCCGTCCTAAACAGCAATCTACCCTGAGAGGTCTGGGGACGTCTACTCACAGACTCCATTGGCAGTCTTATAGCGTGTCTACTAACACAACTTGCCAACCAGAGTGTAGACCCCTCAGGAAACCAGAATTACAGATACAGAACCTGCTGGCAAGCAAATATACAGAACAGCATTGCCTTGACTTAAGAGCTGGGTTTTTTGGGATTCTGTGGTGGGGCGTCTAGAGGATCTTATGAGGGAGGTTCCAGATGAGCCCCCAGAAATGTTGTATGGACTTCGGACCCCCAAAGATCACTGGAGACCATGACCAATTCGAACAGCAAAAGAGTTGTTTATTTGCAAGCTTAAGCTTGGTCCCCCGCACACCGGGTAACTGGTGATTCTGAGTCTCCGAGCACAAAATCAGCACAACTTTTATAGAATTAAACAAATAAGTTTAAGGAATTTCCACACAACAAGTTACATGATTATTTTGAATCCACAATAACCACTCTGCCCTTTTTCTGAACTATTAGTATGTTCTGTTCCTGGAACACTTGGGCAATTGCTCTGCTTTCTTAATGGTGGGCAGGGCTGGTGGGAGCTTGTGTTTTTTTTCTCTCTTGGGGTTACTCTGAGGGCAGCCTAGCAAAAGATAGTGGGGTTAATCTCGAATTGGAGTTACTTTAGCTCTTCAGCCTGAATAAACCATATCATACCACATACAAAGCCAGGTAAAACACAGGTCTGGTTTACACTGTTGGACCAATAGGAAGGTATGTCTAGTGCTGTTGCAGGTGTGTCTTATGGTGTGTGGAGTTTTTCTTCCTGATGATCTTGAAATGATGAAATAGACTAACTACAGAATTACCTGGGCAGATACCTGCTGAGACCTATATTAAGTCACAGCTAAACAAAGAGCAATATTTACAATGAAATATATTGAACAAGACAACTCAACCAAATTATTTTTTTCTTGAATCAGTGTATTTTTTACACTATATATTACATGTACAAGTTCCTCATTTCCTTCTGTCTCATTATGTTATCTTTCTTTGTTTTGGTTTTGTTTTCAGAACCATGGTATAACAGGCCATTTCTTATATTTTTGTGTTCTAGTCTTCAGAAAGTCTGCAGTTAAATAGGCTTACGTTCCTTTTGTTAGAAAATAAAAAGCATACTGGGTGGGGTCTTCATCATAATATTGTTATGATCTCAAATACGTTTTTATTTCTGACAGGTCACCTGTATAATCTCACTTCAAACTTTTCCAAAGGGCACTTTAGTGGAAGGAGGAAATTCAAAGTGGATTCTGGTAGAAAATTTCTGTTACTAAAATCTCTGGTACATAGTAAAGTAAGCAACTCCAAAATTATTCATTAGAGAGATGAGTTGTAACTCATCTTTTTACACACTAATACTCTTTCCTCAATGAAACCAGAGGATTTAAAATAAGTATTTTTTTAAGTTAATGGGCACAAATGTGCACGAATTTTCTAGAAATAAAATGATCACTTATGAAACCTTACTGATACTTCATAGAATGCTTTCCAATAAGAGGAATCACCTTCACACATGTTCACACAATATGTACCTGCCGTGTAACAGAACCCCAAACTAGACTAAGGCATCTAAGAACTAACTAATTGTTGTTGCCTTTTTGTAATACTGCTTTCCTATCATATTGATTAGTATGAATTCTATGGCCAGTATAAAGTCACATTTGTAAAAAAGTTACTAGATGGGACCTTCATGGATGAAGGTGGTATTGGGTTTCTGGTGGAGTTCTGGCAGGTGGACGGGTTTTCAGTGGAGGAAGGACTGGTCACTGGGGAGGAGGCTGGGGCAGAGTTTTGAGAAGAAAGAACAAGGCTACAAAGGAGGAGGTTAGTTAGAGGAGGGGTGCAGTTAGAGCACTGTGAGCCCTTGTGGGATATGTAGGGTGAGGTTTCCCATAAGGCAGGGCAGGAAATGGAGGCAAGAGGCTGAGAGAAGGTAGGGATTCTGGTGCAGAATGCGGAGATATGAGGGTGAGGCTTTTCAGGGTGTGGCTTTGAAAGGGCAGGGTAATACTAGGAAGACATGGGATAGTAAGGGGTGGGGTTTCTGGTGGAGAATGGCAGGCCTTTGGGAAATGTATTAGGGTGGAGGTGGGGTTTCTGGTAGAGCAAAATGTAGTCGCAATGTATGGAGGTGTTTTTCAGAACCATGGCTTTGTGAGAGCAGTGATAGGATCCAGTGCACTAGACTAGTTAGGATGCGGTTCCTGGTGTAGTCAGTCACCACTTCGAAAAGAGGAGTAAGGTTGGGTTGGTATTTTAGTCTTGCAAGACAGGACATGGACTTTGGACAGGGTTTCAGGTATGGCAAAGCAATCTTCCGAAAGGGACTATGGAGGGACAGGGATTTACAGTTATGCCTGGTGAGGCTCCCAGAAGGTGGCTAACTGGTGCAGTGGTTTCCAGTGGAGCAATGTGGGTGTCGAGAGATGGGACAATGTGGTGGGGGTTTTCTAGGCTTCTAGAAGGAGGCCACCTGGAGCAGTGGTTTCCAGTGGAGCAATGTGGGTGTCCAGAAATGGCATAGTGTGCTGGGGTTTTTCTAGTGGGGTTTTGCAGGAACAGGGCAGGGTTTGGAGCCATTGGGTTAGTTGGAGGAGGGGCTTTGAGAACGAGTGGAAAGGCTGCAATGGTGTAGGATAATTATGGGAAGGCTATTTGGTGTAGTAGGGTGTGGATCTGAGGGAGGAGCCAATAAGGGGTGGGTTTATCTGTGGAGCAAGGCATGGCATTGAGAGAGAAGATGTGGGAGGTAGAGAGGCTTGTGTTGGAGCAGGTTGGCTTTCCAGGCAGGAGATGGGCTGTGCAAGAAGGTTCTGGCCAAGTAAGGCAGGGCTTCAAGGGCAGTTATAGGGAGGTGAAGGGTTTTTGGTATAGCAGGATAGGCTTTGTGGGAAGAGGTAGGTTCAGGGCTGTGTTTGAAAGGTTAGGCCACTTAGAAGTAGGCTAGTTATGGGCGAAGTTTCTGATGAAACCAGGAGGGGCTTGAGGGAGAAGGCTGGTTGGAGTTGGGGTATGAAAGGGATGGGAGGAGCTTGGAAGTACTAGAATATGGGAGCAATGGGACTATGAGGGACTAGAATAGTTAGGGGCAGGGTATCAGGTGGATGAGGTGGGGTTTGGGGGGAGGACCCTGATGTAGGCTGGGTTCTTGGTGCAGTAAGGCGGGACGTGGAAGGAGATATGGATGTGGCCTTGTTTTTGGTGGTTCAGAGCAGGGATTCCAGGAAAGGGTGGAGTGGAAGAGGGATTTCCCTATAGCAGAGGAGGGCTTTCAGGAAGGAGTCTGGTTGCAGTCAGGACTTTGAAAGTTTATAGCAGGGCTACCAGAGGGTATGTTACTTAAGGTTAGGCTTTTTAAGGAGGAAGCTCCCTGGAAGTGGGTTTCCAGTGGATCCAGTCAAGTTTTATGGGAAGGGAGAAAAGGAAAGGGGCAATACTTAGTGAAGAGTGGGGCTACCAAAATAAACAGTTACCACTAATAAATACCATATAAGAACACCATTTTCTGTCAGTGTAGACTTATATAGCTTTTATGTATGCGAGAGATACTGGAGAAAATAACCTAGTAATAAGTCCTTCCTAGTGAAATTTTTCTTTATTCCAGTTGAGTGAAAATAAAACCACAGGTCAAATCAGGCTCAGAGGCACACAGTAGACTAAGACAAATGAAGGACTAGAATTGATTCCCAAGGACCAACATTAAGGACCACAAATAAAAGTTTAAAATGTCTCACTTGGTCATAATTGACAATATTGTCTTAAAATTGTGAATGAATAGAACTTTTACTTTGACAACTTTAGAAATCCTAAAACTAAGTAAATAGTAATGTTTTAACTTTGTACAATATTGGAAAGTATACTAAAATAATTAGGAAAATATAAAGTTGTACACAGAATGTTCGTCCTCCAGTATCAATTCTAATCTAAAAGAATTTAAAACCAGAAAATTGTCATGTAGTGTGTTTGCAGCATGTTTTCGTTTCTGTCATCAAAATGGTGACTTAACAATGTGTCTTTATCACTGGATGCATCCATGTTAAAACATATCTAAGAATGTGAAACACAATTATACAGACCCTGAAAAAACTCAGAAGGATATATGAAATAATGTTGGAATAAAATTAATGACTAACTACAGTAGGAATTGCTCTTCACTAGGTAGGCCTATAAATACATTCCAGAAGAAAAGGCTACATTGAAAAATAAACAGTGAAATGGAAGCAGGAAGGCAGACCATGAAGTAAATATTATCCAATGAACAACATCTATTGAAGCTTGATTGCAACCTTCTTTTACCTAAGTTAGTTACTGACCTATGTTCTTCTCTAATGCCAAACAATAAAGTCATGAAAATGCAGTAATCATTTTCAAGACATTAGACTTTACAGAAAGAATTCAGTGAATGTATTGCTAGAAAGAAAAGATAGATGTCTGAGCAAAAGAGTGAAAAAAATATCCCCAATCACTGGACCTCTGCTGTGAGAAGGGTACAAGATGAAGCACAAGGAGAATGGACAGAAATACAGTAGTGTATAACAGTAGTTCCCAAGATGCAAACAGAGGAGAAAATCAACAAGATCATCACAGGACTTAGCATGGGAGAGTAGGGACAAGAACAGTGAAAATGCAAGGAGAATTACAAAGGATGCCCTTGCATATTTGGCAGAAGACTGCATGGCATTGAGGTCTAAACTATGTGGAGGTATTATAGGAAACTACCTGTACTCATATGGTGCCACAAGAAGTGAATAACTTATGATTTACAAGAAATTGAATAATCATAAAGGTCTTGATTCAGTAGTGTAGAGTTAAACCTTGATAAATTCTGTTTTGAAACACTTAACAAACTTTAATACCAAGACAAGAAGATTCAAATTGTATATAAGTGACTTGACTGTTTGCAACAATAGAGTTCAAAAAATCAAATCACATAATGTGGATGCAAAAGCATAACATTATTAAGGTAATCTTTAAACAACACATATTTTATGGGAATAGTCCTGATTATAAATGATTCGTTTTCCTTACAGATATTGGATGTACAAAATCAACCAAAAACAAAAACAAAACAAAGCAAAAGACAATTGAGTATACCAGTGCCTCATCCCTATTCCTAGATAGTCATGAGCCTGAGAAAGATCATGGTTCACAGATGGCTGGAGTACCAATCCATGAGACATTTATGTTCAATTATTCAATCAAAGCAGAGTGAAACCTTGGTTCAAATAGAACATACTCAGTCAGTCATGAGTGAATAAACCAAGCAAGAGTTTAAGGCTCTGAGTCAACTTTAATTACTGTGTGTGCGTGCATGCACGCTCACACATGCACACACGCACACACACACAAATGGAATGAGAGAGGAGGACAGAGAGAGAAAAAAAGGAATATTAAGAGTTTAAGGACTATCCTAAGCAATATTAATTAATAAAATGAGGGAAATCATGGAACCTATGTTTCTTGGAGTCTGGCTTCCTTCACATAATATGATTGTTTTCCAAATCTTTCCATTTTTTTATGAAAGGGGCTTTGCCATTCTTTCTGATAGAAGCATAAAATTCCATTGTGTATATACACCACATTTACTTGATCTATTCATCTATGGAGGGGCATTTTGATTGGTTCTAAAAGTGCTGCCAGAAACGTAATTGTAGATTTAGTGTATTTTAGCTTGAGATCATTTCAATTAATGCCCAGGAGTGGGATTGCTGGTTCCAGAACTATGTACATTTGACCTTACAAAATGATGCTAATTGAAATGAACTCCAAGACATGGAAAAAAGTCTTTTATTTTTCAGAGGTCAACCTTGATGTACATAAAGTAGAGCATCTAGATCTTATTTTATTTAATTTGTCTTTTGCCATTGGTTTATCCCTGGCAATCTCTGTCTTGATTCTGGTACCTTCAATTTTGTATATACATTTATCTGATTTGGAGAAAGAAAGGGAAAAATTATAGTGATGAAACAAGTACAAAGAGTGACCCATTGCACCAATGATATTCAAAAGGCACTATATCGGAAGTGAACTTTACAACTTTGGGGTGGTGGGGGAGGTGTGGGGGATGGGAAGGGAGAGGAGAAGAAAAATGGAGTGGGTATCAATATTCAATAAGGAATGTATCTTACTCATGTAACTGTAACCACTCTGTACAGTATTTTTGAAATAAAATAAAATTTAAAAATTGAACCTATCCTAGAAAAAAATATAGTTTTCAAAATAATACATCTGTCACAGCACTTGTGAGGGATTCTGAAGTCAAGCTGTTAGACTTGGAAAAGGATAGATTGGGAAGCCATCGCAAACAATAATCAAAAGGCTGAGAGCTGTGCTCTGGAAAGGTCAAACAGTTAAGGGAAGACAGGGGTATGAGTTATTATCTCAAGAGTATTTAAGTTTGAGCTGTTGGACATTAAAAGATTAAGATTTGGAGACAAGATGGATGTCTGTGTTATGGATGTAATCACTATTGCTCTCTTCTGCTCCCTAACAATAAGGGATTCAATTATCACTATGTATACAAACAATACCTCATGTTAATAGTTGTAACTACAAGCTAGATTTATGCCTTAGTTTGTGGACATACCTATAGCCACTGACCACCCCCCTTGCAAGTCCCTATCTTTTTTCTTGAAATTCTTCAGCCACTGGTTGTCTCATTTCTCATTGCCTATTTGGGTGGGATTTGAGACTCCTTCCTCTCTTCACCCAGCCACAAGGCCCCAGGGGCCAAACTCTGAACCTCAGAGACACTCCCAGAACCCAGCTTTCTTTGGAGCTGCTGCTTCCTTAGCCATTGGCCTACTGCCTCCTTCCTCCCTTCACCAGCCTCTGCCAGTGCCTCCCGTAATCTCCCTACTACCCCATCCCCAACCCCAGCTCGGCCTCCCCCAAGGCCTCCCCTCCTCTCCACACAGCCCAACCCCAGCAGGGCCACTACTCTGGAGAAGACAACTGTGAGCCTGGCCCAATAGAATCAAAGGCTCCACAACATGCAGCCGGCTTAGAAATGGAGGCAGCATAGGTCTCTGCTCAGTGTCTTTCACTTCACTTACACAAGTATTAGTTGTATTCATTTGATATTTAATTTTGGTTTTTGTAACTTCTAATTAAGCCTTTGAAGAATAGCTGGTAGAAATATAGTCCCAAAATTTGAATTGTCTCTTGTTTAATTCTTTCAAGATTCAGAGATGTTTAAATAGTTATAACCATCATGAACTCTCAATTCCATAGCAGAGTCTATTCAGAAAATAATTGCTTATGCATCTGTTATCAATTATTTTCAAGACTTGAAAGTTTTAATGTTTCAAATATTACAGGAAGATCTTTGATTCATGTTGAATGGATGTGAGTAGGTTGAGCTGTTGCATACATACTTGTGTGTTTGTGTGTTGGTGTGTGTGTGTGTGTGTGTGTGTGTGTGTGTGTGTGTGTGTGTGTGTGTGTGTGTGTGTGTGTGTGTGTAGAGGGGTGTATCTGTATGTGTATCATTGAAATCAAGGATAAGGATGTTGAGCCCTGGTCTGAACTTGTCTCCTTTTTATGAGATATAATTTTGGTGTTTTTGGTTGTTTGTATGATCTGATTGTTTGCCTTTGCCTGATGTGCACATTCCAGCTCAATTTTTTAATTAAAACTTCTTATTATTTATTATTGAGCATATAGGGCTCTGATATTCCTTTGTCTTTAGTCTGCCATCTAGGATCTTTTTTTCCTCTTCAAAAATTAACACTTAATATAAATTTTACCTCCTGACTGATTTTTCCTTTAATTTGCAATTTGAAATATCTATTATAAGACCTTTGATATCTGTATTCATGAAAAAAAATAATTTTGAATTCTCTGTTTAATGTAATAACATCTGGACAGATATGTTTACACCAAGATCTTAAAATTTATTTTGTAGTTTTATTTTAAAATATCTCCTCCATGTTTATAGTGTGGGGAGACAAACAATTCCTAGTAACAATGATAACTGTTTTATTCGTTAAAATATCTGATAATTAATAATTTTGAATATGTCTAGTTTCAAATGAATGCATTTGCTCAATAAGTTTGCTTGATAGACCCATGCACAAAAATACCAGTCCTAGGGGCTGAGGACACGGTGGATCAGTGGTAGACAGCTTATCTTGAATGCACCAGACCCTAGTATTGATTCCACAGCACCATCTAAGCAGAAAAAGCTAGATGTGGTACTGTGGCTCAAGTGGTAGAGCACTAGTCTACAGCTGAAATGCTGAAGGACAGTGACCAGGCCCAGAGTTCACCAACAACAACAAATTAAATAAATAAATGAAACTCATATTCAAGTACATTAATTTCAATGGTTGATTACCATTTTAGGTAGGGGCAGGTTGCCAAGATACAGCACCTGACAAATACTGAAAACGAAAAGTAAAACATTAGCTCTGCCAACAACATGTAGAATTGCCACTCAAAGAGAAACCGGTACTAAGAATGAAATACTTTTTATAACATTTCTCAAGAGATTATGGCTTTATGTTAATTATCAAATAAATTGACCTTCCAAAACTGCATTGGTGGGCCTGAGTCTTAAGGGAACCTACAAAAACTGGAGGAGAAAATCATCAACCTGTATTTTTAAAATTGTTATTGTTAAGGGAGTGTACATACAGATAAACATATTGTAAGTCAGGTAATGAGTTCATTTCTTGTTTGACAATCCCATCCCTCGTTTCCCTGTCCACAGTGATATAGCTCATTGTGAATACAGTATCTACAGAGTAAAATTGCTGCCTTTGTTTCCCTGTTCTTCTTGAATATCTCTGACTCCCTCAATGCCCATAAACTGATCAACAAGAACAGAAAAATCCCTCTTGTTTCCAATTCCTGGAATACATTTCAATATAAACATCAGTAGTTTTGTGAGAGTGTCAGGCTCTGTACACACATCCCAAACACGATTACTTCCTGCACCCAGTCATAATTCCCACCCAATTCTAAGGTCCACACAGTAATTCTTTTCACTTTCCACACAGGATGAAGCTGAAATTCAGAAAGATTAAGTAAATTACTGGAAATACAGGGCTGAGCATAGTGGCTCACTCTTATACCTTACCTACTCCAGAGAGTAAGATCTGAAGATCATATTCTGAAACCAACCCAGGTTGACATATCCATTACATGTTTATCTCGTTAATCAGAAGAAATTGAGAATTGTGTGTTACAACTCGTAGAGTTAGAACATCACCAGACTTGAATTGGAAACCTAAAGGACAGCATCAATATTATGATTTTTAAACCAATTTTGTCTCATACATAATCTCAGACAACACCCACACACACACACACATCTTAAAATAGATGTTAGTACTGAAATCCAAATAGTTTTTTTTTTTAATTTTATAAGTTTTATTTTTTAGCTTTAGTGAGGTTTGACCTGATAGTTTCTACTGATGAGCCACAACTTAGAACTTTGTTATAATTATACCTCTGTCGGTATTAAGAAAAACATTCTCCTAGTTAAGTCTTCCTCTTTTTCCAGCAATGATAACTTTTCTCTTCTTGGTCTAGTTTCTTCTTTTGGGACTCAATCTCTTAGACTTTTCTGTCTTGTATTGTCTGTAAGTTCATTGATCCAGTAGATCACAGCCATCCTAATAACCTAGACAGAACTTGCCTTGGGAAAAGTGTTCCAAGCTCACCATTCAGCGGATGTTGTTAGTACTCACCCATAATCACCTTCTCTTCAGAACTGCGAAGTTGTTAGGTCTAGGAATTCAGGAAAAGCACTCACTGTGTACTATTTCATACTTTTTAATTTAATGGCAGCTTCCACCTATTAAAGTACACCTATTGTGTACTTTAAGCATGTGTGAAGAGAAAGATTGCCCCTAAGAGACAGAAGCACTGTACTAACTGTTGCTGTCAAAACATAGAAGGAGGGAAAAAAGTTCTGAAGGAACCATAGAGCCTAGAAACTGATTTCGTAGAAACCCAAACTGCATTTTATCTTACCTTCAAAATAGAAAGTCGGAGACTGAAGTTACATGTAAGCTCCATTTATATTCCTGAGCATGGGGCTCCCTTCCTCTGACCATTTACAACAGGGACAGGTGGGAAGCTGTAACAGGAACACCTAGAGTTTGGGCCTGGGATTAAAAACTCCTTTTTGTGATCATAAACATTCCACCATTTCCTGAATTGGATCTGAGGGGCAGAAGGAATTAAGGTTAGGAATTCAGAAACTTATAATTACTTCTAAGTTTGCTATCTAAACTCATCCCTTCCCACCCCTAAGAATCCTATTTCCCAACTGTGTAGACACCCTTACACTCTGTTCTCCAGGAGCGTTTGAGTGTAGGGCATCTTCTGCTTCTTATATGTACTGCTTTATAAATGGAGATTTTCTCCTAGGCTCAAAATTATTTCACTGATTGGGACATTGTGCAATATGATAAACAGAGAGTTACCTGGAAGGAAGATCCTACGAGGCAAAGCATCTACTAGGACAATGAAACCCATGGTTTGGCATGCTTAATGTTTTAACTTGTGCACTGAACTAACAGGAGAAAATGACACAATAGGAAATCTGCCAATTTTGCCAAATAAAGAGATATGGTGAAGGTCAGAGAAAGGACATTGATGTCATCATAGTCATGACAAGACAAAACCTTAGCACACTATCAGAATACTAATCCATACTCACCTACTTTTTTATTCACCCATATCATTAGGTCTGAGTTGTATGCAGGTGTCCTCAGGACTTGCAGAACAGGAAGATCTCGGGGCTAACATTGGCCTGCCATTTTGGACATAAAATACCTAGCTGATGAGAGCCCTTAGTAATATCCACATATATGTGCATTTATCCTACAATACTTGATAAGTATTCCCTCACTATATTATCTTTGGTTTGGTCACTTGCTGACATAGAAGCTGTCTGGTAGCTCCATTGTGAATTCACTTTATTCACCAGAAATGGAGAAGGAGAGACTGACCACAACAAATTTGCATTTTTCTCAATGAGCAGTGAGTGGCAGGGGAGTATTTCAGAAGCTCCCCATGTTCTCAGTTAGCTAGTACCACCTAGATTCCAGCTCAAATCTTGATAAACAGATATAGAACATACATGTAACTAATTGTGCCAGATTCACAGCTAGAGAGGTAGATGAGAAATTGGAAGGGGTTGGTGTGAAAGCCACAGGTTGATATGAAGCAGAATTCAAAGGATGTGGAGATGAAGCGAGCTATGTGGAAGGAAAAGGAGAGGCAGCTGAAGAAGAAGAGCAACTAAAGAGAGAAGATAGAGCACGTTTGAAGCCACCTAGACATCAAGGTAACCCATCTGAGGTACAACAGTCTGGTTGTGCAGAGCCACAGAGAGAAGCTGGAAGAACATCAGCAAGTGCTCTTGACCATTTCTAAGGAGCTCCCAGAACGACAGGGGAACTTCCCAGACCACTGCTGTTGAGCACATCTCAGATCCCTTGCTACCATGATAATTGACATGGGAGAGGAGCAGCAAGAGTTGTATGAAGTGATTGCAACTCACTATGTGGAGGTTGTTCTGCAGAATTGTGGAGTGTGGTCTCTCAGGATGCTTAGGGAAAAGATCCTACAGCTTGTGTCAAAGAATGCAATCTACTTGGAGTAGACATTTATAGATGGCACGTACCTGAACACAACAAGCTGATAATGAGCTGCTAGAGGTAGTTTCCCTAAAGATCTAACAGCCAAAACTGGACAGGCAAACCCAGAGCTCTGCATCACATCAGGACACCATGCCAATTGTTTCTACCTTAGTATTGGCTTCCTACTTTGCACACCCATGATCTTGTTACCCTGATTGTGCCCCACAATCCCTCACAACTTTTACTCTTTCACTTTGTCTATGTTTCCTTTTCCCTGCTAAACAGTTCTGAATGCCTGTATTAGCTACCCCAATCCATGCAAAACTGTTGCTTATAACCAATTTCCTGACTCTGTAACTCAGCAATTATAGTCACAGTTACCCCTTACCTGGTATCCTAGTCTCTACTACTCTTTTCTGCTACCCATAATTCATAACACCATGGTTCAAGCCATCTGAAACCTGACACCCCTTTCTCTGATACCCCATTCCCAAACAAAGCAAGGAAATAGTGGGCACAGATAGTCGAGTTGGATACCTCTTTTGCAGGCACATTGGGACAACTTATTACTCAGGTATTTAACATGAGGGACTAACGTGGTGGAAAGAAAACAGCTTACTCAAAGGTGACTAAAATCCAAGGACATGACTTATAACTTATTGCTAGAAAAAGAAGGCCTTGCAGTGAAAGTTAATGAGAAAGAAAATTTTAGAAGAAATATTGGGGATGATGCAAAAGTTGAGCTTAGTCTCTTCTTCTAGTGGTCTGAATTATGTAATTACTTTGCATTTAAAAATTATATGAAGACACACATTTATGCAGTATTATATTAATTGATGGAATAGTTGCATAGTATCACGTTAATTATATTCAATATTTTATACTCTATGATATGCTCATGAGTCTGCCTTTGGCAATATGAATTGAGCTCTCTGACAAAAATGGAATTTCATTGTCAAATACTACAAGGAGATTACAGATGCTAGTACCAAAATGAAAGGTTGAACCATAAAACTGAATAAAGCTACAAGTTTGAAGTGAGGGGGTCAGTGGTAAGGGCTATGATAAAAGAGAAATTATTCATCATGAAATCTTGGAAAATAGAAGGTGTTTTCTTGAATTACTAGCTTTTAAAACATTCTTAGAAAGAAAACCATTGTTTTTTGTTTTTTGTTTTTTTGCTATTTGGAACCTCTTTAATGAATGTTTTAACAAAAAATTATCAAAACGACTTTGAAAATTCAATGATGTGAATTATCATATTAACATTATATTCAAAGTTGCCTTGAGATGCAGGAAGGCTGTATTCCTTCTATTAAATTAATGGAATAAGCGTCCTTTTCCATGATTGGACAGTCCATGACACTTGTTCCAAAACACAAAATATACAGGAGAGAAAAAAAAAAGGAGTACTTCTGGGAAAATGTCGGAGAAAAGCTGGAGGCTAAATAAGCTCTTGCATAGAAAGCAGTTTTAGTATTCCAGTGAACAGTCCTAGGCTGGAGAATTACAACAAGTGTGCAATCACAGTACAGAGAGTTTAGCCAGAGAGGGAAAATCCAGGCAAGGAGATAGATCTGAGCCCTTGCAGGTAGCCATGTCTGTGGTGGTGGCAGCCCCCTCCATACCTACAAAACAGAGAATCCTGGACAAAGGTGCCAGACACAGCAAGCTAGCAGATTCTACTCAACAAGAGCAAGAACTGACAAGGAGCAGATATCTTCATCCTTCAGATTGCAGACCAGAGACTACAAAGGAACCAAGACTCTGTTCCACGGAGGAGAAAGTCACTTAGCCCAGGCAGTGAAAATTCTGCCCCTAAAAGAGTGTCTTTCTTCACTGGGTAAACAGAGCCAGAGGCTGCCCCTTCCTATAGCAGCATAGATAATCTATTGAAATTCAGTAAACATAAACCTTGAGAATTGCTCCAGGCTGGGCTTTGTGAATGTCTGAGAAGCTAGCCCCTCAGGGAAAAGCTACTGTTTGCTGAAAAGCCTCAACTCTACGGAGAAGCTAGCCTCATTACAGCATCTCCAAACTAGAGGAAGCAGCCATTTTGTGAAACTCAAAACAGATCTCCTCCCACTGAACTAGCCTGGGAAGAGGAACACAAAATTCTGGGTAAAGCAGAGCATTTTTCTGCCTGTCCAAACAAACTGATTTAAGAAACCCATCAAGCCACAGGAAAACCAAACACCACAAGCAGACCAGAGATTCCACTAAGGGACTGGTTATGGACAAAAGGGACGTACAGGATCTTCCCGTTCACTCCCCCCCCCCCAAAAAAAAATCAAAGAACCCTATTTTCATACCTATTTTTAATTATTAATTTAAAAAAAATTGTATTCTATTAATCTTTTTTTCCTCTTATAATTTTTATTTTAGGTGAATATGCATGTGTATGTTCTTTTTTATTTTTATTTTATTTCTACTGAACTTTTGGTCCTTTTTCTTTCTTTCTCATTCTTTTCATTTTTTCTTCTCTTTCATTCTTTTTTTGGGTGACTTAATTGCTGTTCTGCTCATCTTCAGATATACCTGTCATCGATTATTAGACCTTATCCCTCTTTGTGTACACATATAAACCAGAAATTCATTACTTAATTCAAAACCTTTTAGGCTTAAATTCCTTAATAACTGTATTATCTCTTTATTATATAATATTTTAAGTATTTTTATTTTTTAGTTTTTCATATCTCCTTTGTACTCCTCCCCTCCTCTCATCCTATCTGCGTTTTTCTCTCAATATTACTTCATTAAACTTGCATAATTTTTGTGCTTCACTTTTTTTTTTAATTTTATTTTATTTTATTTGAGAACATACTGTACAGAGGGGTTACAATTACATGGGCAGGATAATGCATCTTACCAAGCATTGCAGCCTCCTCCTTTGTTTACCCTTCACCTCCCTTCCCAGCTTGTGCTTCACTTTTTAATTTAAATTTTTGTTTTTCCATTTTTTCTTCTCTTTTTTACTCTTCTCTTTCTCCTATCACTCTGTCCAATACATTTCCCTATTTAAGATTAGGACTCAGTTAATTTTACTCTCTTTTTACCTTTCCACATCTCTCTAATCCTATTTTTCCCCACATTTCTCCCTAAACCTAGTAATTTCTGATTTGCCAAATTCTACCTTGCTGTTCTTAACCCATTAATACATAGTTGTTTGACATTCAGTAGATTGTATCTGTTGAACAAGATTGTATCTGCAGACTTTTGACTGTACAACTACAGGCTTTGGTTGATGCTCGCCTTAAAATAGTGTTCTAGCAGAAAGCTGGTATTACTTTCATAATAAATAGAGGCATTCATGGAATCCATTAAAAGACAGCTGAAGGAAGTCAGTGAGACCAGAAAGGCAATGTTGAATGGAGCCAACAGAAGGAATGGAAGTCCAAGGAAACCATAACCAGTCAACTAAGTGATTTGAGAATAAACACTGAACACCAAATTAAGGAAATAAGAAATTCATACAAGAACTAAAAGCTCCAACAAAGAATTTGAAGCTATCAAAGCCAAGCAATTAGAAGCAAAAGAACTAAAAAAACAAAAAAGAAATTCTTGACAATAGGTTAGACCATGCAGAAGATCGAAACTTGGGGATTGGAAACAGCTTAGATATTATAGAGAAAGAACATACAACTATCCAAGAAAGTCCAAGAAATATGATAGATCTATTAAACATTTGGAAGACACCATCAGGAGGCCTAATCTGAAGATAACAGGTATAGAGGAGCACTTAGAAACAGAAGTTAATGGTCTAGGAAATTTGTTCACAGGATCCTAGAAGAAAACTTCTCAAACATTCAAAATGATAGGTCTATTCAAATACAAGAAGCTTTTAGAACCCCAAATAGACCAGACCAGAACAGGACGTCGTATCACCACCTTATAATCCCCACAGGATCAGTTCAGACCAAGGAAAAGACCTTCAAAGTTGTCAAGGAGAAAAGATCAATCACCTATAAGGGAAACCAATTAGAATCACCTTAGATTTCTCAGCAGAGACAATTAAAGCAAGAAGAGAGTGGATTGATGTAGGCCATGCCCTAAAGACAAAAAACTATCAACCAAGCATACTGTACCCAGCTATACTCTCCTTCATAACTGAAGGTCAAATAAAATACCTTCCATACAAAAGAAAAACTGAAACAATATATCTCTACCAAACCAGCCTTACAAAAGATACTTAAAGATGTCCCACACAAAGAAAACCAACAGGACCACAATAAAGGCCAAGAAACCACACCCAAATTGAGAGTCTATGAACCATAAGAAAAACCCATTTGGCGCAGCCCTCAAGAAGGTGAATTAAATGGCAGGATCTCCCAAATACCTCTCAGTCCAATCTCCCAACATTAACAGATTTAACTCTCCAATAAAGCAACATAGACTGTCTAGTTGGATTAAAGAGAAAGATCCTTCCATCTGCTCCCTTCAGGACTCACACCTTGCCCATAAAAAGAAACACATTTTGAAAGTGAAAGGCTGGAACAATTCTACCAAGCAAACGGCCCCCAAAAAGAGGCAGGAGTTGCAATCTTCCTATCAGATAAAATAGATTTCAAATTAAAATTAGTGAGAAGAGATAAAGAAAGTTGCAACATACTAATTAAGGGATTTTTCCTTCAGGAGGATATTAAAATTCTAAATCTCTATTCACAAAACAATGGAGCACCCAAATTTATTCAAGAAACACTACTATCTCTCCAATCTCACCTAGATCCAAATATATTAATTGTTGGGGACGTTAACACACCACTCCCCCCACTAGATAGATCAACTCAGCAAAAACTCAACAGAAAAACCGCAGATATAAACAACTGCACAGATCACCTAGATTTAATATTTCACCCAGCAGTATCAGAGTACACGTTTTTCTCAGCAGCATATGGAACTTTTTCCAAAATAGAACACATTTTTAGGTCAAAAAGCACACTTGTCCGAATTCAAAAACATTGAAGTTATACCTTGCATTCTTTCAGACGACAAGGGAATAAAATTAGAACTCAACACCAAAACCACCAAAGAAAGTCCTGTAACACATGGAGGCTGAAGAACACACCGTTGAATCACCAGTGGGTCATGGAAGAGATCAGAAACAAAATTCAAATGTTCATAATATTCAACAAAAATTAACACACAAATTACCAGCTCCTCTGGGACACAGGAAAGGCAGTACTTAGAGGTAAGTTTATAGCTCTGAATACATACATCAACAAATTGGAGAGATCTGAAACCAACAATTTAATGAGACATCTGAGCCTCCTTGAAAAAGAGCAGCAGGATAAACCCCAATCCAGCAGATGGAAAGAAATAATTAAAATTAAATCAAAATTAAATGAATTAGAATCTATATAAACATAGAAAGTATCAACAAAACAGGAGTGGTTCTTCAAAAATTAACAAATTGACAGATCTTTAACAAATCCTGTTAGAAAGAGAAGAGAGGTGCTGGAAAGGTGGCTCAGTGGTAGCGGGCTTACCTTGCATGCATGAGGCCCTGGGATCGATTCCTCAGCAACACATAAGCAAAAATAAAAAAGCCAGAAGTGGCGCTGTGGCTCAAGTTGTAGAGAACTAGCCTTGAGCTGAAGAGCTGAAGGACAGCACCGAATCAAGTATTAGAATACCTAGCTACAGCAATAAGATAAGATGCAAATATAAAAGGGATCCAAATACGGAAAGAAGAAGTAAAACTCTCCCTCTTTGCAGGTGACATGATCTTATAATTAAAGAACCCCACAGACTCTAATCCCAAATTAGTCAAGCTGATTCAAATCTTTGGCAAAGTAGCAGGGTATAAAATTAACCCTCAAAAATCAATGGCTTTTCTGTGTGCCACCAATGAGAAAGGCATGGCTGAAATCAGGAAAGCAACAACATTCATAATAGCCCCCAAAAAATAAAATACCTAGGAATTAACTTAACCAAAGAAGTGAAGGATCTCGATGATGAAATTTTAAAAACCTGAAAAAGGAAATCAAAACAGGACTTAGAAAGTGGCAAAAACTCCCATACACCTGGATTTGAAAGATCAAAATCCTGAAAATGGCAATACTTCCCAAGGCTATCTACAAATTCAATGCAATACCTTTCAATATTCCACCCTCATTCTTCAAGGAAATAGAAAAGGCAATCCAAAAATTCATATGGAACAATAAAAGACCCCGAATAGTTCAAACGATCCTCAACAGAAAGAACAGTGCTGGAGGAATATCAATAACAGATTTCAAACTCTACTAAAAAGCCATAGTAATCAAAACAGATTGGTACTGACAAAAAAACAGACCTCAGGACCAATGGAATAGAATTGAAAACCCAGAAATGATCCTACAGACATATAGCCATCTAATTTTGATAAGGGAGCTAAAAAAGTAGAATGGAAGAAAGACAGCCTCTTCAGTAAATGGTGCTGTCAAAATTGGTCAACTACTTGCAGAAAATTAAGCTAGATCCTTTTGTATCACCATGCACCAGAATCAACTCCAAATGGATCAAAGACCTCAGAGTCAAACAGACACCCTGAAAACATTACAGGATGGAATAGGAGAATCCATATGACTCCTTGGCACAGGCCAAAATTCTCTTAATAGAGACCCAGTAACACAACAAAGAAATGTTGGACAAATAGGATTGCATGAAATTGCAGAGCTTCTGCATGGCAAAGGACATAGCTAGCAAGATCAATTGAAAGCCCACAGATTGGGAGAAGATCTTCACTAGCCATACAACAGACAAGGGTCTCATATCTAAAATATAACTGGAACTCAAAAATTAAATCCCACAACAACAAATCCTCAAAGAAACAACTGACCTGAAAATAAGTGAGCTAAAAACTTAAAGAGAAACTTCTCTGAAGAGGAAAGAAGGATAGCCAATAAACACATGAAGAAATCTTCAACTTCTCTAGCCATAAAAGTAGTGCAAAGCATACCAACATTGAGATACCACCTCATCCCAGTTACAATGGCTATAATCAAGAACTCTGATAACAGCAGATGATGGAGGAGATGTTGGCAGAAGGGAACTTTACTGCATTGTTGGTGGGCATGTAAAGTTGTTCAACCACTTTGGAAAGTAGTATGGAGGTTCCTCAGAAGACTCCACATAGAGCTCCCCTATAACCCAGCATTCCCACTTTTGGGCGTTTGTCCAAATGGTCACAAACAAGATCATAGTAAAGCTACCAGCACAACTCTGTTTATTGCAGCATTATTTACCATAGCTAAGATATCGAACCAACCCAGATGCCCCTCAGTAGTTGAATAGATCAAGTAAATGTGGTGTATATACACAATAGAATTCTATGCCTCCATCAGAAAAAAATGACATTGCCCCATTTGTTAGGAAATGGAAAGACCTGGAAAAATATTATATTAAGTGAAGTAAGCCAATCCCAAAGAAACATAGGTCCCATGGTTTCCTTTATTTGCAATAACCACTGTGTGTCTGAGACAAGCAGAAAAGATCAGACAAGTTGATGTTAGGCGAAATTAACCCCAAGATAAGAATTCAAATGATTTTTTTTCTTTATTGCGATTGTTCCTAACATATTTATAAGATGATTTCCTTGTTGCTTTGAATATCCCTCCCCCACGGTATAACCCCTGCTTTCACTGTATTTGATGTTGGTATAATTTTTGGTGGGAATTGGAAAAAAAAACAAATCGTTTAAATAGGGATACTGGTGGACGCATTGCAGCGATGAGATATACAAGTCATTATGTAGAAAAGGAACTTTCAACTTTGGCCAGTGAGAGTGGGAGGCGGGCAGGGGGGTGTCTGGAGAGCCAGGGGAGGGAGGAAGGAGAACGGATGGGAAGGGGAAAAAAAGGATGATGCACCAATGCTTGATGAGAAATGTACTCATTATCTTTCCCATGTAATTTTTACCTCTCTGAATGGTATTTTCACAATAAAATAAATAAATGGATTGCTACAGAATAGACTCTAAATGGAATATTTAATGCTATTGGATTACTTGAAGACAAAGGTTTACAGAAAATTTTAAATTTCAGATAAATTTTAATATTCCAATAAAAACGTTAAAGAAATATAATTTAAAAATTCACGGTTCAAGGCAAACCCTGACAGGAGAGTCTGAAAGAAACTTATCTGGAAACAGGAAGGAACACTGTGGCTCAACTCATAGAGGGCTCCTCTTGAGCTGAAGAACTCAGGAATATGTTTAAATCCAGGTCCTGAGATTAAACCTCATTACTGACAAAAAGAAAATAAAATTTAAAGAATTAAAGCATTAGGCCTGGGAAGGAGATTCAGTAGTAGAGTGCTTCTCTTGAATGCATGAGGTCCTGGGTGCAATTACTCAGTACCACAGAAGTAGAAAAAAAATTGGAAATGGTTCTGTGGCTCAAGTGGTAGAGCACTAGCCTTGAGCTGAAGAGCTCATAAGGGACAGTGACCAGACCCAGAGTTCAGGCCCTCCAACCACCACCACCAACAACAACAAATTAAAGCATCAAACAACCTGAAGATGTTGTCTAGAATAATGAGTGTGGCATTATCCATTTACATGACTTAGTGACTTTAAACCTAGTTTACAGGGGAGGTGGTGGGCAATTTGTGTGTTCGCCAAAACCTGCAAGGAGGTTTCCCAAGGATGAAGAAAGGAGGGAATGGGGGGGAGGAGTGAGGTGTTTGGTGAACTTGCCTTTTGGTTCAGTGGTTATTTTCTGGAGTCAAATTCAGAGAAATTCTGCTTGCAATCCTAGTTGCATGGGGAATGAGGAAGCCATGGCCTGGAAGTGGTTTTGTCCTGTCCTTGGCCTGGTTCCAACCACCATTGGATAATCCATGTCCCACTTCAGGACCAAGATGCCTTGAAGACTAATGATCCAAGGGCAGGTGGAACTAATCACAGCCAGAAAGGGCCAAAAATGCAATGCCGAGGGCAACACTGGAAATCTACACCAGGCAGAGATTTTTAAAAATATTTTGTATTGTAAAATACTATACAAAGCTTTTACAGTTACATGAGTAGGGTAATGAGTACATTTCCTATCGAGCATTGTTACCTCATCCTTTGTTTTTCCCCTACTACCCTTTCCCTCCCCAACTTTCCAACTCCTCCCTACTTGACCCCTGCCCGACATTAAATTCATTTTCGACTCAGTGTCTTGTACATCTCATCATCATAATGAGTCAACCTGCATCCCCATTTAAGCATTCTGCTATATCCCTTCCACTCCCCAAATTACAAAATATGTATATAAGGTGCAGAACACTGGAATCAAATACAGTGAAAACAGGGATTATACCATGGGGGGATAAACCTACAAAAAATCACATAGTGCATTATAAGTATATTAAAAACAAAAACAAGAAAGAAAGAAAGAAAGAAAGAAAAAACTTTTGTCTCTGACTTGGGGTACATTTCGCTTAATATCATCTTATATGGTCATGTTACAACAGCCTTTGGTCTTCTCTGCTTATCCTAGATATGTGCTAGTCCTTGCAAACAAGGGAAACCATGGGTTCTATGCTTTTAAAACTTATTTATATCTCCCACTTCTTTTTATCTCAGTGAAGAAAAATGTTAGAAAGTAGAAATTATATGTGGCACCTCTTTCTTGAAGTACCACGCAGAGGAATGGCACTTCCTATTGGGAGTCCTGGGATGAAAACCACACCAGCCCATGTAGACCCATCAGAGGTCTGTGTGGTGACTTTGAGGGGATTCAGGACACCGCCTTTCTGCTGCGCGTGTGCAGCACTTGTTGCAGTGGGCTGTAGCCAACAAGGTTCCATGAGTGACCAAACCAAGCAACCCAGCTTCAGGTGCCAAAGCCAAGAGGGAAGGCAAGGCTGACCCTAACTCCTGCCTTCCATCTGTGCAGCCTACACTGACAAGGCCAGACCCATTGCCCTGCTTTGGAGCCCAATGAGGTTAGGGGGTGAGCTCATTACATCCAAACGGATCATCCCCAGAATGGCACTGAGAGCTGGGCCCATGTGGACCAGAAGGACAATGGAGGAGGCTACACAGCAAAGCCAAAGGGGCTTCGGGCCCCAGGTGCTGCAGCTGGTGCACTGCAAGTACAGGCTCCTCTGGCACTGAGGGTATAGCGATGGCCTTATACCCTGAGTCCACAGGGTCCACAGGGACCATAAAATGGAGGTCTGCAGAGATGCTGAAGGGGCTCCGGGTTGCTGAGCTGCTGCAGCTGTCTCAAGCCGGCGGGCAGAGCGCCAGCACATGGCTCCAGTTCCCAGACCGCCTTACAGACTGATGAGGTGAACCAAGGCTGGGCTGCCTGGCCCCAAGCGGGCAGAGTGCACGCCCAGCCTTACTTCTCCCATGGATTGTGCAGTGCACAAACATGGTGTCCCCCCACCCCACACTCATGGGGGAAGGCAGTGACTCCAGAACAGAGTTTTCCTGGGATGGCCCACATACTCAGGACCACCGCAGAATAGCACCAGCACAGCTGGAGGAGGATGGAGCAGCAGTGGTCTCAACTCCAACCCTATGCCTGCCAGCTCCTGGGTGAAATTGAGCAACAGAGACCAGGAAGTTAGGTGGGCAGGGTGGGCGGGGCTCATCCAGCAATGCTGGAGAGCATGCAACACATCCTCACTGCACATCCGCCAAGGGAAGGGGCCCCACTTCTCAACTGGTGACTTAAGGAGGCACCCATACCCACAGGGACTACAGAAATGGAGGTTCATGTTGTGATTCGAAAATTGCTCCAGGGCACAGGCTTGCTGCAGCACTGAATAATTGGCAAAAAAGAAATTAAAAGGAAAGACATCCACTAAAACTTTTCATCAATGATAACCTATTATAATTTAAAAAGAGTTACTTTCCTCTTGTCCTATATTTTTGCATAGGGCCCTATGAATTAACCAGAAATCTCCAGAATTGCTTCATGCACAGTAATACAAATAAATATAGCTATACAAATAAATATGTGCTACTTCCTACATTGTAGCTAGTAGGTTTTGATTATGCTTTCGGTAGCAGCCACAGTAACACTAATCCAAGGATTGCTGGGGATCAGAAGATTAAGTCCAGAAAGGAAAATCCATGAGATCTGTATCTCAAATTAACTACTAAAAAGACAGAAGAAAACCTATGGCTAGGTGGTTTAGTGTCATCCTTGCACAGAATAAGCTGACAGCAGAACCCAGGCCTGAGTTGAAGACCTGTGGTGAGTACACACACACACACACACACACACACACACACACACACACATTTCCTAGTTAGAGCAAGTAGAATATCTGTTTTCCCAGTAACAAATCTGAGTAACTATCCTATATCTATATGTTTGGATATTTTTGAAAGCTGTAGCATCAACTTACCTAATTTTAATAAATGACACCCTATTCATTATTATTTAATCCTGGTTGCAAGACACATTTTCATGTAGAAAACTGTTTGTTCCCAAAATCCTGACTGTTTTGGTTTGTAAGAATGAGATAATTGTGCCTTTAATTCATTAGTTCATAAATTAGAAAAGTAACCCTAACCCTAGAACCAATTGCATTTGGATTCAAAAAGCCACACAAATACATTAGATTTTATTCATCCTTTGTTTCTACTCATCTTTCTTAAAATAGTTCGTGCCATTTTACTCCATATCGGGCCATAACCTGAACCCTAACTGGAACTTTTAGATTAACCCTCACACTAATCATACCCTAATCTTAATATTATTAGCAGTTTCCTCTTTCATAGCCATCCTAATTCTAACTTGACTTGTTAATCGAAGATTTACTTCCAGTTTCACCCTAAATTTTTCATTTGCCTAATGCTAAAACTAAGCCAAGCTGGAACTGAAACCTAACTTTCCACCTAATGAGAGTCCAAAATTAATGTTAAAAAATACTCTAATTTTTAATTATTCTAATGAATACTCCAATTTGCACTCTGGAAATGGGGTTCAATTTGCCCTAATTCCAACAAATTTCCTGACTCTACCTCTGAAGTGATCTTGTTCCCTAATATGAACCACTATATTAATTGTCCTCTAATTCTCTTATCAGGAAAAACACTGTGGTTTCCATTGATCCTACCGTTTCCTAAATCACTATCCTAAAACAGTTTCAGATTACCTACCATCTAGTCCATTACTTAAAGCTAACTCTCAACCTAACCCTGGCTGGAAAACTCTCATTAATCATTACAAGAATGATCACTGAGAAAGAAATATAATGATAATGCTATAGTTACTATTCCATCTGACATTTTTGCTTCTATTTGTTAGTGAAATCTTAATTTTATACAAAAAACTTTCGTATTTATAACACTAATTATAATTAGAACAAAATACTGACCCTGATCTTAATCCAAATTATATATAAATACTAACATTCACACAAGTACACTAGTTTTCACTCATCCTAACTTGATTCAAATAAACCTTCCAAACATAGATTTCAATTTTTTTCCAAAATCTTAGTCATTTACTAACCCTAAACTTAATCTTAACTGGAACATTGAGAATAAACATAAGCCTAATTGCAAGGTGATTCTAATATTAATAGCAATACTCTAGTTAACATTCATTCTAATTCTTACAAGGTTTATTCTAAAATTTATCTTCAATTTGAGCTTTATTTTTTTTAATCTTTCACTCTAACCCTAACCATGGCTGGAATCTTAACCACAACCTTGACACTAATGCTATCCCAATTCTAAATTTTATGAAAAATGCTCATTTTCTGTTATTCTAACTGAAATTCCACTTGGAATTCTTGAAATAAATTGCAGGTTTTCCAAAACCCTATAGATTTTCTCACTCTTAATCCTGAATCTATCTTGTTCCATAAGAGGAATCATCATACCCATTGACTCAAATCCTGATCTAATGAAATACATTGTACTTCCATTATCCCAGCATTTCCTGAAGTCCTAGAACCTAAAATAAGTTCATATTTACTTAACATTTATCCCATTCCTTTTTTTTTTCTTTTTGTTGGTCGTGGGGCTTGATCTCTGGGCCTAGACATAATCCCTGAATTCTAGGCATGGGCATGATCCCTGAGTTCTTTAGCTCAAGGTGTGCACTTAACCACTTGAGCCACATAACCACTTTCTGGTTTTCTGGTGAATAATTGGAGATAAAATTCGCACAGACTTTCCTGCCCAGGCTGGCTTTGAATTGCATCCTCAGAAATCAGCTTCCTGAGTAGCTAGGATAATAGGTGTGAGGCACCAGTTTAATCTATTTATTTACTCTATCCTCAACCCCATTTAACATGAAACCTAATCTTAATCACAATCTGAATTAACACCAAGTGGTTAATGTAAGGAAAATTGTCTCTATTTTATTCAATCACACATTTTTTTGCTTCTACTTCTTAGTGGAAAACTAAATTTTACCCTAAAGCTTATCCGTCTTTAATCCTGACAAGAACTAAAACAGTAACTCACACTTTAAACCAAATTATATCTGAATTTTTAAAGTAACACTGACACTGGTTTTCATTCATTCTTACTTTGATGTCATTCATTCTTCTTAAGATATGTTGCAGTTTTACACAATATCTTACATCTTTTTCTCATCCTAAGCAGAACTCTAATTGCAACACCTTTCCTAATCCTATACCTACATATGACTGAATTATAATGTTAATAGCAAGCCTCTATTTCACATTTATCCTATCTCTTGCTCAGCATGAAGGTCTAAATTTTACTTGCATTTTGAACCTAAATATTTTTATCATTATTATTTTAATTGTGAAAATACCGTACAGAGGGGTTACAATTACATGGGCAATTTAACGAGTTCATTTCTTATCAAGCATTTTTGCCTCCTCCTTTGTTTCCCCTTCCCATCCCTTCCCATCTCCACCCGCTCCCCAGCCAAAGTTGAAAAGTTCATTTTTTGATATAACGTCTTGTACATCTCATTGTTGCAATGGGTCCATTATGCAGCAAAAATATCTCTAAGAAATATATTTTTCAATAAAATGTCTCAATCCTTAAGTAAAGTGCATTATAGTTTAATATAAAGTATATCTCAAAATAGAAATTCTGCAACTAATCTAATGTATGTTTTCCTGCACAAAATGCTGTGACTTCTAGTCTTGTTATTTGATTTTAATTATATTTTTTATTTGTGACATGATCCCTACTTACATTTATTACAAACTTCTGTAATTATACAAATCATGCCTGTACACACTAATTTGCATAATTTAATATTCAATCAAAATTATTTTTTTCCTGTCTCCCACAGGGAAGGATTTGGGGCTGAAGTATATGGAATGGAATTTTGCAACGTGAGGATGGGATCATGAGCACTTTCTACTTGGCTGAACAGGAATTCTTGTTTCTACAGTACATTCTTACCATTTAATCAGACAAGAAATGCCACAACATTTGAAGTTCATATGAAGGAATTACATTCCTCAAACATGTGGCAACCCAGCTCTAAAGTTCAATCTTATCACTAGTTTTTTGTGCTTGTGGGCTGATATCTTTCTCTCTCATATGTTTCATATTATTAAGCATATTAGTAATTCAGCTGTCAGTAGATGGCAGGAGACTCCTGAAAATCACAGCTATTCCTGTGTAATATTCAGAAGAGAGGAAAAAATTATACTGATCTCCAATTCCTCCCTTTGGCCTTCAATATACGAATTAATTGTCAAAACAATCATGTAAGATGTTAGTTCATTTTTCCCTTTTTAAATAGAGATTAAGCAAGTGTTTTTCACAGTAAAAAGTGATGACAGTTGTATCAGAGCTCTGATATGAGTACCTGCTCCCTAAGAAGTAATGCTCTATAGACTGTAAATATGGAAGCCACTCTATCTCTCTCTCTCTCTCTCTCTCTCTCTCTCTCTCTGCCTCACTCTCTCTCTCTCTCTCTCTCTCTTACACACACACACACACACACACACACACACACACACACACACACACACAGAGCTGCCACCCAGACACATCAGAGATCAATTCCATTCCTTTGTAATTATAGTTGATTGACTGGACCTGTATGTTTCCCTGAGATCAAGTCCCTTGTTCTTAGTATCCTGTGTTTCTTTGTATGCTTCAGGCCGATTAACAGTAGTCTGAATATATAATATCCTCAAACTTTACATTCAAGTCAAACTCCATGAATTCATACTACTGTTCCAAAATACTAAAATGTATTGGTTCTAGAAACCAAAAAAAATACACCTTGTTATTTTAGTGGGAATTGACATCATGAAAGCAGAAGAATATTGATCAGGAACTGAGGTAAGAGAATCTGAGTATGTGGGAATATGTAGAATACTGTATGTATGTTAGAGATACAGAATCATCTTCTATAGGCCCATTTATTGAATACTTCTCATCCTTTATTGAAAGGTCAATTTATATATACAGTTTTCCAGTTACTTTGCTTACCTATCACTTCTGATCACAAATCCTTTTGTGAATGTTTATACTATCTTTGAATAATTCACACGATTTGCATGTACTTAAATCTTGAGACAGTCTGCTACTACATCTTTCATTCTATGTGACGAACCCTTATGTTTTGTTTCTCTGTTTGCTGAATAAATATATTCCTGGAAGCAGGATATTCAGAGCAAATTTGAGTGTAATTTTTATTTTGTAAATTTCAAATATAATATAAACTATTTTATTTTTTTTTATTTTTTTATTTTTTGTGAACATACTGTACAGAGGGGTTATAATTACATGGGCAAGATAATAAGCACATTTCTTATCAAGCATTGTAGCCTCCTCCTTTGTTAACCCTTCACATCCCTTCCCAGCCTCCCCCCTCCTCCCCCAACCCTCCCCCCCCCCCGGCACCAAAGTTGTAAAGTTCGTTTTTGACATGACAACTTGTACTTCTCATTGTTGCAACGGGTCCACCTGTATCCTTAAACGACTTATTTTTCCCCATCTCCTCCACAAATTATACCGACTTCAAATATAGTGAAAGCAGGGGTTATACTGTGGGGAATGGACATCCAAAGCTACAAAGAAATAATCTTATAAATGAGTTAGAAACAAATGCATGAAAGAAAAAAATTTAAATACATACTAAGGGTTCATTTTCATAACATCACATTATCTGACCTTTTCTGTTTGACTCATACATATACTAGATATTGCAAATAAGGGGAACAATGGGACCTATGTTTCTTTGGGCTTGGCTTACTTCAGTTAATATAATTTTTTCCAAGCCTTTATATTTCCTAACAAATGGGGCAATGTATATATCAAATATAATATAAACTTTGTATTGACTAATCATATTCTAAAAATGAGTGATATTCATGAACACAATATTTTGGTGCCTTTAAGTAAATTGATTCTTGATGTGGTGGTTCTTGTGCCTGATTGAGTTAAACATGATCTTATTCATTTATGAACATGTGCATTGCACTTTTAAATTTTTACATATAAAATAGTCCCCAAGAATTTTGTTTAAAGTGATAATCGGGAAAGTGTCTTCCTATTCTAATCTTTATATGTACTTCAGTAAAAGTACTACAAAAACATGATGTTTACTGGAGCAATATAAAAGATGAGAGCTTATTTCTAAGGGGAATGGATTTATTGATTAAAACATAGAAAAGAGTAAAAAAAGGTTTCTTGCTTAAGACTGCATAAATTACATATGAATGTAGCTCAAGATGAGACTCAAAGATAAATTCATATTTATATTACTGAGATTTATATCACAATATAAGCAATATAGGTATTTAAGGAGTTGGTCATTCAAAGCCCTAGATATTTAATGGATAAAGAATGGAATAGAAAATAGCAGAGGAAAACAATTCAACATGCAGCTATTATGATTTTATAATGCAAATATGAAAGAAATGGAGCTTTTGCTTTCCTGAAAAAGAAAGTTTAGCCAGTAATTTCAATCTAAGTCTTCAGTTGTCATGAGTCTAAAGTCTTTTCCTCCAATATATCGAAGAGTACTATACTCATCCTCAGAAATGTAAATCAGTAATTAATTGACTTTGGTTAATATTAATTTACATGTGTAGTAAATAAGTTAAAATATTTGCTCTCTTTCCCTCAATTAACACACATTCCATACTTTACTGTCTCTTAATACAAGCCTGAAATCACTACTTCAAAGTAACACAAACAGAAAAACAAAAATAACCTGATACAACAATCAGAAATCCTAAATTATGTGAAAAAGTCCACAATATAAAAAATAAATCTGAGGAAGAGGAAAAACAATGGCAGAAGATCAACAGAAGTTTATTCTAGCTCTCTTTGATAAAATAGAGATTTAGAGTCCTAGCAAGGACTCCTCTTCTAGAGGGTCACACCAAGTCAGCTATAATATACAATTCAAAAGAAGATTTTATACTGTCTTCACAAGAAAACAGAAATCTATGAAAAGGTGTCCAGCCAGGCAGGTGACTCCTGTGACTGTGTTGGCCAACATATTCAAAAGTACATTTGCAGTGTGAAAATAAAAGGGTAACATGGAAAAAAGCAAGAACAGAAATGTACATTAAAGAAAGCCACATCCATACAGAGAGACAATTCACCATACCACTGGACAGTCCGAACTGTCACTGGAACCACAAGTATGAAAATCACAACATCTCACCACACTGGTCTCTACTCCTACACTTAATTGTCGAAACAAAAACTTAATTCCAGAAAAGCAAATCACAACAGAAGACCAAACCAACACCTCAAAATCAATCAAGAGCATAGAGATTCACCTATTAAGATCATAGATCCCCCAAAAAGAAAACCTCCAAATGGACAGAACAAATCGGAAAAATACAAGAAAAGTGATGTCAAGGTAGTATAATTCACACAGTAAATAACTAGGCATTAGAACAGACAATCAAGGATCTAGAAAATAGTTACCAAAATACATTACATATACGACTGAAAAATGTGATTATTGGAAAGATAGAAAACCTCTACAAGAAAATTTGTGAACAAGATGAGACCAACCAATCATTAGAAAAATAATTCACGGAGACTACAAACAGAAAGATAAATAAATTCTGAGAATACAAAGGAGTCCAGGAATAAAATGGATGCCTAGTTAAAAGACATAAGAGAAGACACAGCTAAGAAAACAGCCCTTGCAACTCCCCCAACCAAAGAAAAAATGTACAGAAAGTCCATACAAGACCTAAAACAAAGCATTAATAAAGGGATAGAACCCCTAAAAATGACCAATTAGAAGACAGGGAAATCAAAAACAAAGTAGAATGTCTCTACAGTAAAAAGATGACATAGAAGATAATCTCAGGGTCAAAGACAGAATAGGCCTAATAGGAAAGAGGAGATAGTCATTTAGAAAAACTCCAAGAAATAAGAAATGATCTTGCCAGAACTTCAAGACTCAGTTAGAAGATCAAATTTCAGGGAAATAGGTGTCAAGAAGGAGAAGAGCAAGAAAATAAATGAATGGGAAGCATATTACAGAATTCTAGCAGAGAACATGCCAAACATCCAACGAGATAGGCTCATGCAGAGAAGAGAAGTATTTAGAAACCAAACAGAATTCTAGAACTGAACAATCCACCACCAGATCATAATCAATTAGAGGATCATTAAAGATCAAGGGAAGGATTCTTAAAGCTGCCATAGAGAAAAGTTTAATTATTTATAAAGGATATACAGTCAGAATAAATACAGATTTCTTAGCTGATATGGTAAAAAGGAGAGCCTGGCATTATATATGACAAACATTAAAGGTAAACAACTACCAACCGTGAATATGGTCCCAAGCCAAACTCTCCTTTATATTTAAAGGATATATAAACATATTTCATGACAAAGAAAATTTGAAACAACTTATTTCCACCAAATCAGCAGGATTGAAGTTAATCAAATATATCCTACATAGAGAAGATCAAGAAGAAGAGGAAGAGGAACTGGTTATATAAAATGCTCCCTACTACAGAACAAGGTAAATATATTAAGAGTAGATGAGGCACAGCTCCTAACAGCAGGTGTATAACATAGCAGGATTTATCAGATATTTCTCAGGCTTAACTCTCAATATCAATGGACTTAAATTTCCAAATAGAAGACATAGATTAGAGATTAGTATCAAAAATCAAGACGCATCCATATAGTATCTAAAAGAGACACATTTTATTGACAAAAACAAACACATACTCAAACTAAAAGGCTGAAAGGAAAATTTTCTAGCAAATGGAGACCATAAACAGTCCACAGCAGAATTACTAACATAAGGTAAAATAGAACTCAAAATTAGTGGGAAGAGACATTATATATTGATAAAAGCAACTCTCCATTAGGAGGATATAACAAGTCTAAATATCAATGCCCTGAATACTGCAGCATCCCACTTCGTCAACCAAATACTACTTAACCTAAAAAGACATCTCAACACCTCATTCCCTTCCATGGATTGGTTATGCAGGAAAAAAATCAGCCAAGAAACTGCAGACCTAAATCACTACATTGACCACCTATCCCTTACAGACATCTACAGGATATACATTCAATGTTAGACTATACATTCTTCGCAGCAGCTCATGGAAGATTCTTCAAAATAGAACATATCCTATGTCACATAGAAATTCTGTTCAAATTGAAAGAAAAATTAATTGAATTCCAATTTCTTGTCCGACCATAACAGAATAAACTTAGTATTAAACAGCTAAAGCAAAAAATTGTCAAACCAATGAAGACTGAACAAAAAGTTGCTGAATGACCAGTGCAACACTGAAGGGATTATAATGGAAATCTGAAAGTTTCTACAATTTAACAAAAATGAACACACAAAATACCAGCTATTCTGATATTTGTAGTACTTACACGAAAATTTATAGCTCTGTGTGCCTCCATCAAGTAATTGGGGAAATCTCAAATGAATATTTTACTTATGTAGCTCAAGCTCCTTGAAAACAGGAAGAAGCCCAAACCCAAAAAAATAGACAGAAACAAATAAAAAAATTAAATCAGAAATAAGTAAATAAAGACAAAATAAAACATAGAATGAATCAGCAAATCAGCTGGTTTTTTAAATAAATTAACAGACTTGACAGACCCTTACTAAATCTGACTAAGATCTGTCTTGTTCTTACATGCATAGGCTTTCTATGATTTATTTGTTCTAAAAGGAATTCTATTTTCTAATCTATGATTTATTTGTTCTACAAGGAACTCTACTTTCTAATCTTTGTGTGATCAATTTTAGTGTCTCTGTTCAGTCTTTCTGACCCTCTCTCTGGAGTCTCATTTCAGTCTGTCTCATAAAAAATATATTATTTATCAGCTAAATGACTTTCAGCTTCTGTTTCTTGCCTGACTTCATGTAGGCTGTGATAGCAGACATGACTGGCTGTGCTTACTGGAGTTTTTGTTTGTTTGTTTGTTTTGTGTGTGTGTGTGTGTGTTTTTTTAGAGGTCTAGGATTACTATTCAAGATAGTAGCTTCTCTGGGTCCCAGTGATCCCCTGACCTAGAGTCAATAGGTTTTTCTCCTAAAGATACAAAGAAACAGCTGACTAAATTCCTGTTAATTGTCTCAAAATGAGGCAATGTGGCATCCTTGCAAAGCCATCAATAATCCTCTGTAACCACTTATAGAAATGGTCTATCAAGATGGCTTTTCAAGGTTGAGCGTGAAAAATGTTCATTTCCAATTCAGCACCATGAAGCAGATCACATCCCATGGAGCAGACTTTTGGAAGGAAGGTCCCCTTCCTACCTTCTCTTATGATACATCAAACCATAATATTCTGCAGTTGTGGCCAGCCTGGAGCACATTTTCCCAAGAATATTCTGTAGTGTAAAAGAGGACCAACTGTGAAAATAAAGGTGAAAATACTTGTCTACTACAGACTGATTTATCTTTCTTTTATCTGTTGTTATTTTCATTACTTTAAACACATGGATGAATTATATTGGGATTAGGCAAGTGGAAAAGGATTACTGGAATAAACATTCAGTTTACTTTCATATATCCTATATAATGCACTTAACCCTTTATGGAAAATTAAATCTGACTATAGAAACAATGTCAGAAATATAAAATAAGCCTCAATATGAATAATCTGGCACATATACACCATCATCTACTCAGAAATCCAGTCTCTCTTTAAATATTTATTTGGTACAAAATAATAAAAATTTAATTAATGAATGTGACTTTTAAGTATTATCTGAAATACTCCTCGTTTATATGATTGTATATGTTTTAGATGTCACTTAGACAGGAATTAAAAATGCATGTAAAATTCAAATTTCCACAATTTAAGCTAGATTAGAGGAGTAATACCCTCCTGTATTGTGTGGTGTGAATTTTACTACAATGCTGAACACTTCCACCTAATACCAGGAGTCATGTGCAATAATTTATTTTTTCATGTTAAGATGAGTGCTAAGTGTAGGATACATTTTGAATTATTACATTAATTTATTAATATTAGTTTCACTTTTTCTTTTCTATATCTGCAGAAAATAAAATTATATATTAAACATTGAATATGAAGTAATCAATAATAAGTAAACTATTATTAAAATGACATACTATTAAACTGTGATTTGAATTATAGTTCTAACAAATTGTGATGTAAACAACATTTAATAGAATTATGGGTAATGTTTTTTATTTTTTATTTATTTATTTTTTTTGGGTCCGGTTGTGGGGCCTGAACTCTGGGCCTGGGCGCTGTCCCTCAGCTCTTCAGCTCAAGGCTAGCGTTCTACCACTTGAGAAACAGCGCCACTTCCGGCTTTTTTCTTTTTGCTTATGTGGTGCTGAGGAATTGAACCCAGGGCCTCATGCATGCAAGGCAAGCACTCTACCACTGAGCCACCTTCCCAGCCCTATGTTTTTTAAACTTACCACCTTGTTATTGTTTTCTAATTGTGTCATTTGTTATACTTGATCCAAGTCACCCCTTCACCTCAATTGTTTAGTTTTCTATTTTATCTCTATTGGTTTGCTAATTATGCATTTTGTTTTCCCTTTTTAGTGACTGACATGAGGCTGAAAATCTGTATGCTAGTTTATTACTTCTTACGTTAAAGTCAAATTGTTGCTCTCCATAGCTGTTCTACTTTTCTTTGTATAGTACAGAATTTCCCCTAGTCCCACTGACTGTATTGCTGTTCTCATATATTTTATTTTATTTTTTATTTAAATTTTATTGTCAAGGTAATGTACAGAGGGGTTATAGTTACATAATTAAGGTTAAGAATTAATTTCTTTTCTAACTTGTTACCCCTTTACCCATTTTTCTCCCTCTTCCCTCCCAATGCACCTCCCAAGATCCGTTTCCAACCTATTGTTTTGTGAGTATCACTGTTGCATAGGTTCCCCCTTTGTCCTTTGTCTCACTATTTTGTTTTTTTTTCCTTCCCCTTCCCCAGTTCAGATCAACATATTTACAATACCCAGGGAATCAAAATCAAATACAGTGACTACAGGGGATAAACCATAGGTGGGGAAAACACAAAAGGATAAAAATAAATCATGTAGTACATTAAGAACAACAACAACAAAGAACATGTCTTGGAGTTCATTTCACTTAGAATCACCCTATACGGTCATATGTACATAGCTATTGAGTTATTCTACTCATCTACTAAGATTATCCTTGATGTACACAATAATGCTCCTATGCCCCAGTAATCCCACTTCTGGGCATTTAACCAGATGATCACAAACAAGGCCACACTAAAGCTACCAGCGCAATTATGTTTATAACAGTAATATTTACCATAGCTAAGATGTGGAATCAACTCTGAAGCCCCTCAGTAGATGAATGGATCAAGAAAATGACACACACACACTTATATACACACATAGACACACGTATCCTGCTTCCATCAGAAAGAAAGATACCACCTCATTTGTAAGGAAATGGAAGGTCTTGGAAAAAATCATATTAAGTAAAATAAACCAGACTTAAAGAAACATAGTTCCCATGATTTCCCTTATTTGTAATAATTAGTTTACATCAAGGATAATCTCATGTATTTTAATTTGACAGTTTGTTCTATGTTGAGTATGCAACATTATTACAATATTGTTTGTTATCATTTCTGCAAACAGACAGGTATATTGAAAGAATTACATTCATCTTTTCAATTACTAAAAGAAGAACAACTAAAAGAGCAACCCCTACTAGGAAGAACAACTCCTACTTACTTAGCTTCATTCCTATGTAAGGCCACTGTTGTCCCCTGTATCCTCATGTTGTACATTTCAACTCTATACCTCATACTGTATATCTAGTATCTTCTACATTGTGAACTAAATGCCCCAGAATTTCCACTTTGCTTTACTTTAAAAAAAATCTGTCTTAATATTTGAGTTTGTGTGTGTGTGTGTGTGTGTGTGTGTGTGTGTGTATGTATGTGTGTGTGTTTACAAAGATCAGAACACAACATTTTTATTCATTTCGAATACATCTTTCAGGTCATTGTAAGTTGTGGCTAATGGGAGCAGTCTATTGTTATTTTAAAGATGAAACAGAAAAAGATATTTGTGCATGTACCCCAGTTGCTTTATTAGTCTGTAGTTGAACACTAAACATTGACTTATATCTTGGCTGCTCTTGTGAATAATGTGAATAACAATGAACTACAGATATATTTATGAGGTACGCAGAGAGAAATAATCACATGATTGGTGGATCAGATGATATCTCAACTTTGGATTTCTTTAGAAACTTGCATACTACTTTCTACAACGAGAATACTAAACTGTTTTTTGACCAATAGTGTAGAAAATTTCCTTTTCTCCACACTCTCACCAACATTATTACCGTTTATTCAAAGGTAATAAAGGGCAGGTTTTTACTATCTGCAGTACCCTAGACTGGCCTTAGCATTAAATCCAACCTCCTAAATGCTTGGAATTACAAGCCTTTACCACCATAACTGGATCCATTGATTTTTTGATGAGTTATAATAGTTATGAAGTTGTTTCGTAGTAATTTTGAATTATATTTCTCTAATGACTTCTGCTCAAAAAGTATTAAGGCAGCATAGAAGTTGTATTAAACACAACTTTGTAAACCCACAGGCAATTTTCAGGGCTTATGGAGAACATGTCTATTCAGAACTTTTGTCCATTTTTAATCCAGGTTCTGGTTAATCTCATCTTTAATCTCGCTAAATCAGATCAATAATTAATTCAAGGTAGTAGAAAATAAAAAAAATGAAGCAACTCTTAACATTTTTCAGTTTTCAATAACATGGTATTGCTTACATCATTTTCTGTTAAAAATTGACACTATATAACTCAATTTAGTTAGACCTGTTACAGGGCTGTAGTTTATTTATTTTACATTGATTGTTCTTTCCAAAGCCTGTTTGTCTAATTTCCCTTGGTTTCTTTCAGTGTCAAGTAGCTCAGATTTCAAACTGAAGAACAAATGGAAGGAAGCAAACAACAACAACAAAAAACTACAGTTCCTCTCATCCGATGTTGCCTGTATAAGAATGAGGAAAGAGTTCATCCTTTTAAGGAGCTATGATAGGACAACAAAAAAGAATTTATTCTTCTATGACTTCTTTATCTTTGCGATGTAACTTAAATGTTGTAAAACACAAAATACTGCTCAGATACTTTTATGTTTTATCTGTTTTGCACATTTTCATATGGATTTCACCTCAGTCTACAATATTCCTTCATCATTCTGTCCCTGATATTTTTACACTATCAAGACATAACATAACCAGTTTGATTTACAGCATGAGAAGTTATCCACCTGGCTTCCTTGGAAGCAGAGCATGATCAATAGATATTACTTCTAGTTGCTCACTACATGTAATGGTTTCTGTACTACTTATGACGTTCTATTTAGTATTTATAAAAGATTGCTGGCTAAACTCAAAGCTCATTCCTAGAAGTTTATTTTAAGTATTTCACAAGTTTTATTCCCTTAATTTTTAAGATAACATTTGCTATAATGTTAATGTTATTACCATTTTAGTGTTGGGAAAAATTGTAATTAAATGCAGTAAGTGCACGGCCTAAAGACACACACAGTGGGGAAAGAAATGAGTCAAAGTTTCCGAAAGTCTTTCAGCAATACACAAAAGGTAGATAAAATCTCTCCATTCTATTACACTCTCAATTCAATATTCATATTGTCCAAGAAATAATAGCATAGTAAATATTGCCCATGGTGATTGTTTTCTATCACATTTGTCTTCAATACAGATTGTGTTGGTGACACTGGGTTATCATGCACAGAACTGAGCTTATACATTGAGGTCCAAAGAGAGGCAAATTTCTTCTGTCCCACAATTCCAGTAACCTCTTTAAAAAGTACTAAAACTTTTAAATATCATCACCTACTGTCTTATAAGTATCCAAAAAGAAAAAAAAATCATAAATAATCACTCCAAAATGCTTTAAAATTGGAGATGCTAAATCATGCTCTCTGAAGTAAATTTTCTTCTACTTTTAACGTTATTCTGAAAGCTTTTGCTGGTTTGTCACACCTGTAATCCTAACTACTCTGGATATCTACTCAGGAGCCTGAGATCTGTGGATAGCAGTTGGAAGCCAATCAGGGCAAAATAAATTCAGGAGATTATTTTTCAAAAATTTTAATGAACTAGCATAGGGCCAAGAATGGAGATGTAGCTCATTTAGTAGCTCATCAATCTAGAGGAAAAAGGCCCAGCAAGACCTTGAAGCCCTGATTTCAAACACTGAGCACGTCAACACACATTCAAGTACTTGAGCACATGCGTGCATTCACCCACATATGTATTCAAAATGCCTTCATATCGGAGTTTTGCATGAATTCCTTTGCTAACGATATTATATGAGTAAAATAAAGGAAATAAACTCTTCCATCTCAGAACATTTTTATATGTTCTTATTGTAAAAATAGTGTACATAGGGGTAACACTTACATGAGCAAGGTAATGAGTACATTCCCTAACAAGCATTGTTACCTCCTCCTTTATTGTTCCCCTACATCCCTTCCCTCCCACCTCCACAAGTCCATTAACCTCCTCCCTTTCCCCGCCTCAATTGTAAAGTTCACTTTACAACATAGTGCCTTGTGCATCTCATTGTTACAATGGGTATACCTGTATCTCTATTTAATCATTTTGTTTTTTTTTTTCCTTCCCCTCACCAAATTAGAGGAGAGTATATACAAGATGTAGGCGCACCAACTTCAAATACAGTGAAAACAGGTGTTATAGCATGGGGGACGAACATACAAAGAAACAAAAAAAAACACACTGCACGTTACAAGTACATGAGAAACAATAGCAAGAAAAAAAAAACCACTTGTGTCCCTAACATGGGTTTCATTTCCCTTAACATAATCTTATCTGGTCATATACACATAACTTTTGGCCTTTTCTGCTTATCCTAGACATACATTAGTTATTGAAAATTAGAGAAACCATGGGACCTAAGTTTCTTTGGACTTGGCTTACTTCAATTAATAATTTTTTTTCCAAGTCTTTCCATTTCCTAAAAAATTGGGCGATAGAATGCTTCAGGAATTTGCCTGTCATCCTTGCACAGTGGCCATGCTAATCTTCTCTGTATCATTCCAATGTTAGTGTATGTGATGCAGAATTGTGCACAGAACATTTTTATATATAAATTGTAATTGATTTTCTTTAACTAGACAATTCAACAAAAAGTAAGTTTAAAAGAATTTTCGTGAAATTTTAGAACCATGTACTTCTTACATAAGTACACATTTAAGAATAAAGTCAAGATTGACATGCCAAAAACAAAATAATTCCAGATATTTGTTGTTCAAGAGATGTGTAGGAGGAGGAATTCAATTATTCTATACAAGGGACCTGCCATAATGAACACTGCAGCAAGTGTTAAGGTTTGTTAAAAGTTTTAATGTTTTCAATATATTTAATTTTGGGAATTTGCTTATATATGCCAAAAACTGGGACTGTTTGGAAGGTCATAATACTTTTCTATAAAGTATTTAAGATTTATGGTAGCAGATAAGTACTACTAAGTATGTACATTTCAGATTTTATAGAAAGTTTAGTAATGAGAAGTTGCAAAGTCTTTGTGTAAAGGAGCAGAATAAAGAGTTGACTATGTTAACTACACAGTTTCTGTTAAAACTGTAGGCCTTCCTTACTTCATATGTTAATGAGGAACAAATGATGATATAAGCCATATACAAATTATGAGATGAACTATAAATAGTAATCTTAGTGGGTGTCTTTAAACACTACTCATAGCCTATAAAATTCTTGTGGAACATCATAATCGTAGCCAGTGTTAAATGTAAAGAAATATGACAATAATAAAATCTAATTTGTAGTACACTTCAAATACTGAAAACACTGGTAATTGTTTTGTTTTTTATTTTATTATTCATTAATATTTCATAATTGGTTTTCTTTATTTTTAGCATTGTTTTCCTTGTTGTAATATAATACAACTTTTTGTAAGTTGTCATTAGGAAGTACTTTGAGAAGGTTACTGGGATGGCCACACCATTTTTTATAGGTGTATGTGAATTTATAAAGAGGAAACTTAGAACAAAATATGTATTTAAAAAATGATCAAGTGGAGTCTGATTCAAGAGTGTTAATGTATGTCCTCACCTAAAATATTAGCCCTAGGCTCAAGGAGAGTTATTACAGAGTTGAGGGCACAAAAGTGAGAGACTGTGTTTTGTTTTGTTTTTTATTTTTATTTTATTGGTCATGGGGTTTGAACTCTGGTGCCTGGTGCTGTCCCTCAGCTCAAGGTTAGTGATACCACTTGAGCCACAGCACCACTTCCATCTTTTTCTGCTTATGTGATGCTGAGAAATCAAACCCAAGGCCTCATGCATGCAAGGCAGGCACTCTACCATTGAGCCACTTCCCAGTACCTGAGAGAGTGGGTTTTAAAAAATCATCTAAACAACATTTGCTTTCTGCTTTGGGTTATATAATGAAATATATGAGTATCTTTTTTATGTTTTTGTGCATTGTCATACTTCTAAATTTATACTAACTTCACCACTTTATCCTTGTCAAAGTCATGAAATATCTCTGAGAGTTTGCTTCTGTGAAGATTGTTTTTGCATTTATAATTTCTTCTGAGTCATTTTTTTAAACAAAATCACTTTATATTTCATGTTGATGGGTATTTACACAGAGACAGGACTATAGAGGATTTAGTTTACCAAATGAACATTAAAATTAGTGCTCAAAAATAAAAATCAGCCTTAACACATATTTTCATATCTTTCCCTACAATGTATGATGGAGGCTTTTTAGCTCCAATTTTCTTGGGATTCCTAGGTTTACAATTCTTAAATCACAGAGACATGCTGTAATGGGAGTAAGATTTTTTGGTACACTTTGCCCTTCAGTCTGTGTTTCTTGTTCCTCCCTTTTCTCAACTCCATAATTAGAGATTTTTCTCAGAGATGACTCCATCTCCAACTTTTCACTCTTCCTAGCTGGACAAATGAATTTGCAGATCAAGACTCTTAGACAGAAAGAATTTAAGAGCCTGAATCTAAGACACTTCTCTCATAAACCATCCCTACAAAGACACAAGTACCAAAACAGGATACATAGTTTCATTTTTTTCTACCAAGGCCAATGCATGAGGTTGCTTGCTTCTGAGGGTGCCTGTTTGTGGCTCTTACTTATGTTGCAGATTAACTTTATACCTAGTTCCATTATCAGCTACCAAGGATGGCATGTTTAGGCCATCCAGGAGGTTGGCTCAACAGGGCGGCTGGATGTGTGTCCTATGAGGGGTTCCTAAGATCCCTCATGAATGGCACAGAAGATCTGTGTTGGAAAAACCGGGGGCAATTAAGGTATTCTACAAACACCATCTCAGCAAGGCAAAGTTTACTCCTGCAGAAGGCATGCTGTCGCATGTCGAAGTTGAATAAGCACACTGGATAGGCAGCCCACCACTGGTTCCCATGAATTTGAGCTTTGGTATCATCTTTTATGATGGCTCAAACTTTTGACTCCTTTCAAACTAGTCAAAAGCTTTAATAATCAACCAAATCTGAACACCTGGCCATATGAAAAATAAACAACTTTTACCCAGTTGTTGTTCTACTACTATTGCCATGCCTCTAGCCCCTAGCACTTCTCTAAAATAGCATTGGTAAGGTTTTGACTACCTTTACAAGGGCAATGCTTATATCAGTCAAGCACTTCAAGATTTAACTTCTACAATTCTCCCATCTGATTTTGCTTTCTTTTCTTCCAAACAATAATCATTGACTTTCCTATTCAGCAGTATCCAATAAGATATTTTGATTTAAAAAAGGGTTTTATTAAGGCAGTTTTACAGTCAGTCACAGAAAGAAAACCTGTTATAGAAGAGATAAAGCACACATTACTATGAAAACAATTACTAAAGAGGTAAATATTGACACCATGACTCATTGTTGAAATGCTTGTTCTATCATCAAACTTGTAAAAGAATCTGCCACCACACACAGACACACAACCTTTTTTATAAGTGACTGGGAGCTGGTCTTGGGTTTGATCTCATGCTGTGGGCATTGTCCCAGAGCAGTTTTACTCAAGGCTACCACTTTAGCCACAACTCCAGTAGTATCTTTTTTTGCACCTTTATTGGAAATAAAAGTCTCATCTTTCCTGTCTGGGTTGGCTTCAAACACAAAATTCAGTCAACTGAGCATTTAAGATTATACTCAGGATCATTTCAGTTTTTAGGTAATTTGTTTCCAGTATTCAATCCTTGTAAGTTTTTCTGTATCATTGGCCTCCAACCACCACACAGACTACCTTTGAAGTATATTTATTCTTTTATTTTTTATATTTATTTTAAAAATACTGTACAGAGGGTTAGTTACATGAGCAAAGTAAAGCATACATTTTCTATCAAGCATTGTTACCTCCTCCTTTATATGTCCCCTACCATCCCTAACCTCTTAGCTTCAAAACTACCCTATACACTCCCCCCGAACCCCGCCTAAATTGTAAAGTTTGTTTTTCAACAGTGTCTTGTGCATCTCATTGTTACAATGGGTCAACCTGTATTCCCATTTAAGTATTCTGTTTTTTCCCTTTCCTCCCCAAACTAGAGAAGTGTATATACAAGATGGAGGGCACTAACATCAAAAACATTGGAAACAGGGGTCATGCTGTTTTTTTGGGGGACAGCATACAAAGAAACAAAAATCACATGGAACATTATAAATATGTTAGAAACAATAACAAGAAATGACAAAAAACACTTGTGCCCCTATGGTGGGGTTCATTTCACTTATCACCATCTTATCTGTTCAAGTACTATATTTAGACCAAATTTTTCCCATTCAATCCTACCAGTGGCTCCTAGTTACTTTTACATGGTGGCATTTCCAGTAAACAAATCCAGCTGATAAATAAAAGCACCTATTGGAATAATTCGATTATGGAGATCATAGATTGTGGAGATCAACAGAATAAAACTAATTTAAGCTGCTGTTTCTGGTTTCTAGCTTGAAGCTCTTTAAGCTCCTAAGTAAATATGAAATTTGTAAATATGTAGTTTGTATTTGCAAATATGAAGTTTGAATGACCCACTAGCTAAGAAGTCTCTTCTTACTTAATTTAAGGTGTTTGAGAATGGTCAGGTATGGATTGGCCAATGGAACCAAAGCACAGATTCCACTCCAGTTGGCCAGTAACATCTCCAATAGTGGTCTCCTGGAATACCACCAGACATTTTCCCTGGCTATGATTTGTACTTACTGCTCATCTTCACTACATCCAGATAAGTTTCCCAGAAATGTTCAATTTTCCCCAGGTAGTTGACCTAGAAAGAATGGAGCTGATCAGTTTCAAGGGTTTTTGAAATAGACTCTTGCTTCTGAGAAGAGAAACAAGGTGTTCCAAGTTGTCTCGGATCACATTTTGCTGACCTATCATTAATTTCATGCACATGGGGTCTGGGCTCTATGACAGCACAAATAGAACCTCTTGTGTGGCCTCCCTGCAACACAGTAGTAGCAGTACTCCGTATGTGGACAGAATCACCCTAGTATTTCCTCACTTATTCAGTCTCAATTTGAATCTGGGTAAACTCAAAATTGGAAGACATACACAAAGTGTCTGCTCCAAGATTGAATTTGCAATCATATCATAAGATTAAGTAGAGGGTCCATTGAGGCCCTGGAACTAAGCATGATCACTTTAAGGGCATTAAGAGTGTTTGGATTGCCCCAAGTAGGATGTTTTCACAAGTCAAACATTAGACATTTATCTGGACATTATGAAACTGAATCATATTTTGACCAATTTTTTCATTAACACCCTCATTACTAGATGGCAATGCCCCTGCCCACTAAAAGGGAAACTTGCATTCTTGTTAGAAACGCCCAAAACTCCTTCCCTCTTGGTAGGAAACCTTTCCTCCCTCTTGGTAGAAAACGCTTTAGGTGTAGCTTGCCTTTGTTTTTGTTTTTGTTTTGTTTTGTTTTGTTTTTTGGTCGGTTTTGGAACTGAACTCTTTGCCAGGGTGTTGTCCCTCAGCTCTTCAGCTCAAGGCTAGTCCTCTACCACTTGAGCCACAACACCACTTCCAGTTTTCTGAGTGGTTTATTGGTGATAAGAGTATCACAGAATTTACCTGCCTTGCCTAGCTTTGAATGACCATCCTCAGATCTTAGCCTTCAGAGTAGCTAGGATTACATGTGTGAGCCACCGGTGCCCATATTATTTTTTCTTTTTTCTTTTCTTTGTTCTTGGATTTTTCGGTTGTGAGGCCTGAAATTTGGGCCGGGACACTGTCCCTCAGCTCTTCAGCTTAAGGATAGCTCTCTACCACTTGAGCCACAGTGCTTTTTCTGCTTACATGGTGCTGAGGTTTTGAACCCAGGGGTTCATGCATGCAAGACAAGCACTCTACTGCTAAACCACCTTCCCAGCTCTTCGTCTGAGTTTTTAGTTAACTCACTTGCCAATGTTCAAACCTTCTAAGGTCTTTGTGCAGGGGCTGGGAAGGTGGTTCAGTGGTAGAGTGCTTGCCTTGCATGCCTGAGGCCCTGGGTTCGATTCCTCAGCACCAAATAAGCAAAAAAGAAAAAAGCTGGAAGTGGCACTGTGGCTCAAGTGGTAGAGCGCTAGCCTTGAGCTGAAGAACTGAGGGACAGTGCCCAGGCCCAGAGTTTAGGCTCCATGACCGGACTCCCCCTTCTCCCCCCCAAAAAAAGGTCTTTGTGCAGCTTTGGTCTCCAATCACCACAGAAGCTCTTCCCTTGTCAGATTATGTTTCTAGAGCTAATTTTCCCATGCCATCCTACTAGAGCATTTAGTTTATGGGTTACAATTTTTTTTAGTATAATTAACAAACCTCTTTTGATTTTATTCTACTCTATATTTTATTTTTGCCAGTCCTGGGGCGCCCTGAGCTTCTTTTGCTCAAGGCTTACACTCTACCAGTTGAACCACAGTGCTATTTCCAGCCTTTTCTGTTTATGTGATTCTGAGGAATAAAACCCAGGGCTTCATGCATGCTGGACAAACAAAGCCATATTCCCAACCCCCAAAATATTTTATTTATATTAATCATAAGAATAAAATTTATTCATAAGGTGCTGTCTGGTTTCAGGCTTTGAACTTTTTGGAAACTTTGGAGGGGGGGATCCTGAAAACCACCTAAGTAATTAGGAAATACGAATGACCCTCTAGGGAAGGGGTCTCTCCTAACTAGTATAAAATGTTTGAGAATGGACAGGTGGATGAAATGTTATGGTGAAAGGGATGGTCAATTGAACCAAAGTACAGGTTCTACTCTAGTTTTCCAGGAAGGTCTACAACACTGGTCCTCCACAATACCATTAGACATCTCCCCTGGCTATATTTACTGATTACTGTTCATCTCTTCAAGGTTTGGATTTCAGTGCATCTTGATAAGTTTCCCAGATATGCCAATCATCCCTCCCGATACCTACAGAAGCAAGGGGTATAGTTGGCTTGGGAAAAGAGGGTTTTTGTCTTAGATCCATACTCTTGTGAACAGCAACAGTAGGGTCTTACAAGTTTCTCCAGGCCGTGTTTGACTGACAGATCATGCACTCCATGCTCTTAGGGATCTGAGGTTCATCATAGTAGGAAGTGGACCACGTGTTTTTCTGGTTTCTGTGCCACAGAATCTTAATGGTGGTCAGAATATTTAACCCATTTCACTCAAGCATTATTTTCTTGGTCATAAGACTTGAGCTGAAGGGATCAGGGACAGCACCCAGGCCCAGAGTTCAAGGAAAAACCCTACTACTTGAGCCACAGCATTACTTCCAGTTGCTGGTAGTTAATTGGAGATAAGAGTGTCAAGGAATTTCCTGCCTGGGCTGGTTTTGAACTCTAATTCTCAGATCCTGAGTAGCTACGATTGCAGGTGCAAGCCACTGGCACCTGGCTTTTGACTTGAATTTTAAGTCTACCCAGAGAGTCTGATTCTGAAACTAAGGTTCAATGCCATACATCCTTGGATCAGCTAGATGATCAATCCAGGCTTCAGAGTCAAAGTGGGCAGCTGAGCGAGTTTAGTGAGTAGGACTTTTTTGAGTTCCCCTTTCAGGATATAATATTTAAAACACACACATGCAAGCACATATTCATAACAAGTTTTTGTTTGGACAAGTGCACATTATTGAACTCCATAATGAAAATCATCCATTCTTTAATAGTGTTCTCAGACCTTTGTCAACATTCTCCCAATGGATTATCAGAAGCACGTCCTTAGATCATTTTCCTTGGGTTCCTTAGGCCTAGAATTCTTATTCCCCATTTTAGCAGATCTCTTGTGATTTCAGTTTTTGGTGCACTTAAACCTCCCTATTGTAAGTTTCTTGTGCACCCTTCTCATATTTGATGCTCCCGTTACTGGAGATTTCTCAACAATGGGTTCCTCCAGCTCCCCCATTTTTATTCTTGGGCCAGAGAATGAAAACACATATTGAGACTCAAGTTCTCTTTGTACCTAAGACACACTCAGCCCATAAAAATCTCCAACCAACTAGGTAGTATGCTCTAATCCAATTTTTCCTCTCATGGCTTATGCATGAGATTACTTTTTATTGAGGTGTTTCCTTGGGCCCTTTCCTGAAATTGCTGATAAACTTTCCATCCTTTATCACAACAGATGGTGTTTAACCCAATCTTGAGCTATCTCAACAAGTCAGGATGTGTCTCCTCCTGAGGGTCTCCCTACATCCCCCTTGCATAACATGGATCCTGGATTAGTCCCCACATTGTTGGGAATACTCCCCTACTGTAACCCAATATCCCAAGAAAGACCACCAAGTTGAAAGGAACTTAGCATGGCAAAGTTTAGTTCTGTTAAAGGGCATATTATTGACAGGAAGCAACCACTCTGAGTAGGAAGTCTGCCCAGGTTATACCCCTAATGAGTTACTACTTCTGGTATTGATCACAAGTTGTGTTCACAATCTTGCTCTATTGGCTCTTTTGAAGCTCAGCTGATTATTTTGAAAGGGGTTAATAGTTTCAGAGCAATTCACTAAACCAGGACAACCAGGCCATAAATTGTTAGAAAATTCTTACTCAGCTTGTGCTTTATGAGTTAAACTATTCCTCAAGTCCTTAGAACTATTTTAGTAACAAGAAATACTTTAGTTATATAGCTTTTTGGAAGATAATTATGCTTAGTCAATGCTTTCCCTCAATCAATCATTTTCAGAGAAAATGATTATTCTAACTCCTACACAGTCTATTCCCAGAAAGAATTTATTATAAGCAGCTTCCTTTTTGGAATGGAAACTTATGAGCTTCCAGGTGAAAACACCTTATTTGCATATTGTCTTGATTCCCTTAGGCAAATTCGCCTCAGCAAGTGATTATGAAACCAACAGCTATGTGTGGCTGCTTCATTATAAAGAACCTGTCTTGTTCTTGTGCTCCTACTGCTAATAGAAAGAGGAAAGTCTGCTTTCTGGAAGGACATATCTATGGACTTAAGCACGCTTACTGAACCCTGAGCACAGAGCACAGATTGAGCTGCAGCATTTCAGAGCCATAGATGAATCAGTCAGATACCAGCTGCTGGGCTGACCACAGGGCACAATTTTGATGCCACATTTCTGAGGCAAATCAGTTCTAAGCTGCCAAGACACTATGGTAAGAAGAATCCTGAGGGGGAATTCTTGGTGGGAAGGAGAATGTGAAAGTTTGGATTTAGGTTTTAGAAAATGCAAGCCACTTTCTGAATTGCTTGAGGCAGTGAGCAGATCATCATATTTTCTAGCCCTCTAGATGCAGAGTATGAGAACACTTCCCACATCTCACACTCTATCCCTCCTGCCTAGCAGTCTTCAATTCCTTCTTACAGGAGTTAAGCAATTTTTAAGAAAGCAAAATTCAGCGAACTTGATCTAGCTTGTGAAGAAAACATAGCCTCTGGCTTTAGAATAGATCAATTTCTATCTCAGAATAAGAGGAAGAAAATAAACCACATTATAGAGAATTAACACTTTGCTGCATTAACTTTTCATTTATTAGATTCATACAAGAAAAAAGAAGAAATCTGAGAATTTCTGGAGCCTTTGCTAGCCTAATATCAGGTTCTTGTTGTTTTTTATTTGTTTGTTTGTTTTGTTTTTTTCCTAATACATTAGAGATTCTAGTTAGAAGAATTGAGAAAATGCAGACATTAGCCTGGTTCAGATTAATCTGAAAACACAGCACCTAAGTTATCAAATTCTAAATCTAGTCTCAAAGCTGAAGGTCAAGGCTTCCCTCCCCGCAACATCTTCAGAATAGCAGTATTGTCTGTGTATCGGGTTTGTTTTCTTTAAAGAATTAGAGAGCAGAACAGTTTTTAAAGCAGTTTTTCTTCAAAGCGAAAAGAAAGCAGTGCAACAGTCTCTTCCTCAAAGCAAAAACAGAGCAGTGAAACAGACTCCCTAGAGAAAAGAGAGACATAGTGCCTCATAATTGGTTTCCTAGTCTCAGAGCATGAGTATGGAATTTTTCCTTGTTGGATGCCCCTTCTCAGAGCACAAGCACAGAAAACACTTTTGATTGGATGGGAATTAGAGGGACACTCCCCAGACCATAGTCAGAAAAAGCCATGTGTTAGCACCTAAAGCTTCATGGGAAAAGGGTGTGTATTTTTTGCTGCATCATTCATCCCCACCATGTTGGAACCAGTTCCAACCATTACTTTTTATCCATAACTACCCAGATGAAGTGGTTTAACTCCCTTTGAGTGGCACATAACCACTTATTACTCACTGGGCACTGTACATTGTGATGTCCCATCAACACTATGTTGAGAGAGAAATTGGATGTCTAAATTGCTGTTTTGAAGAAGCAAAGCCCTCTGACTTAAACTTGCACACTTAACTTAAAATTTCTTGTCTTTTTTCAACTATATTAGCATTACCTACTTAAATAAGTGGATTTTTCATTTTGATATATCCACATAGGCATACAATGTACCATGATTATGCTTAACCCCTTCATAATTCTCTCCCAGGTTTTATTAATCATTTTAAGCATACAACATAGTAGTAATAAGTACATTTACAATATTGTACAATCTCAATGTCCACATTCTTTACATCCTCCAAGATTCAAATTCTTTATTTATTAAAACAATTTTCCACTCTCCTATGCTTCAAGTTATACATCAAGTAAGTTTTGCTTCCTGTCTCTATCAATTAGACTGTTCTATGTAACTACTCTTATAAGTTGAATCATGTAATATTTGATCTTTTTTTGACTGGCTTATTTCACTTAGCAGTATTCCAAAGGTTCAATCATAATATAGGATATGTCACAACATAATTCTTTTTTTTTGGGGGGGGGGGGGTCCAGTCGTGGGGCCTGAACTCTGGGCCTGGGCACTGTCCCTCAGCTTTTCAGCTCAAGGCTAGCACTCTACCACTTGAGCCACAGCGCCACTTCTGACTTTTTTCTTTTTGCTTATGTGGTGCTGAGTAATTGAACCCAGAACCTCATGCATGCAAGGCAAGCGCTCTACCACTGAGCCACCTTCCCAGCCCCATAATTCTTTTTGAAGTTGAAATAATATACCACTGTATGTATAAACCACATTTGCTTTAGCTATTCATTTGTTGATGGCCACTGGATTGCCTCCATATTTGAGTATTGTACAAAATGAATATGAGTGTGCAAGATCTCTTCCAGACCTTGCTTTTAGTTGTTTAGAGTATATTCCCAGAAATGGAGTCACTGGATCACAAGAAAACTCTCTTTACTTTCTTTTTATTTTAAATTTTTTTGTCATGGGGCTTGAACTCAGGGACAAGTCACTATCCCTGAACTTTTCCTCAAGACTAGAGTTCTACAACTTTAAACCACAGATCCACTTCCAGTTTTCTGCCCAGACTGGCTATGAACTGTGATCCTTGCATTTCAGCCTCCTGTCCTGAGTGCTTAGGATTACAGGTATGAATAATCCTGTTTTTAATTGTTTGAAAATATGCCATTCTATTTCCCATAGAACGGTTCCAATTTTACCACACTTTTGTCAATATTGTTACTTTATTTTTTTGTATTATCCTACCTAATTCATATGAAGTGGTAATTTTTTTTCATTATTTTGACTTACACTTTCGTGGTGATTAGTGATGTTCAACACCTTCTTCATTGGCGTGTTAACACTTTGTCTTCTCTGGAGAAACATCTGATTTTTTTTGCACATTGTAAAATCAGGTTGTGTGTCATTGCAATGATGTTTTTTAATATATTCTTGATGTGAACCACTTATCAAATATATACTTGCAATAACTTTATCCCATGCTTTTTTGGACACTATTGATTGCAATCTTTGGTGCATCCTGATTTATGTTTTCCTACAATGAATGACCCTTCATTGATGTCAGTTTCTAGTATATCTTCTGGTCCTGTTACTACGAACCATCATATTGATTTGTACTCCTGCTATGGTAACAGTGAAGTAAAGCTATATAATTATGCTCTGGTCACCTATCTCCTGCCACTTTTGGAACTCTCTCCCTAGCTTTTCGTAAAGGTCGTGGGGCATATCCACAACTTATTTGGTCCTTAAAAACATGTAGAAAGTTACAAGCCTTAAATTTAGTTAGTTTTCAGGGAAATACGTGACTTCCAATTTCTTTTTTTTCCTTTTTGTACATTTTTGATTGTAAGAATACTGTACAAACCGGTTACAGTTACATGACAAGGTAATGAGTACATTTCCTCTCAAGCAATTTTGCCTCCTCTGGGCAAATAAGATGAAAATTGAAAGCTTCGTAACATAGAAGCACACCAAAACTCTAGGTATATATTTTCCTTCATAAGAGTATTTAGAATTGTGTGAATCTATAGATTTAACCTACTTGCAAGTTAATAATGAACTTGTCCCACCTTAATGGATGCTAGACGATTTATGATGCTCTTGGGTCAGATACAAAAAGTACTTAATTTTTACAGTAGTACTGAAAGCCAGTGAGATATGTGTGTATGTGTATATTTATATATTTCAAGTGTATCTCCCATCCCTCAGTGCCACTGAGTGAAATAAAGATAGCCATGTGAAGCTTATACAAACAATGGTTTCTGAGTTTGAGCAACTGCGATCTTTATAATGAGCAATAGGCATGCCTGAACTTTACTCTGGAGGATGACAATAGCTTAGAAAAATATTGCAAATATACTATGGAATATAGAGCAGCTAGTATTCACTTGAAGATATGCAAACACTTGTGACTGCCATGGAATTTTTCTTTTCTTTTGTTTCTTGAATGTTCCTAGCTACAAAGACCAACACATATTTCTCCTAATAAACGCATACCTCCCCTTGAAAATGAGACATGAAAATTTGTTGAGAATACTTATTATTTTTCTAACCCTAAGCCCTCAATCCTATTTAGAGTACAATTCAACAAAAGAAATAGATGGAATTCAAATTTAACACATCTAGAAGCTTTTTTCTTAGAGCCATTTCTTAATGTAGGTGTGGAAGAAATTAAGGAAAAAAATAGCTTCACAAATATATATTATGAAGATATTCTATGTATCTTAACAGTAATAAAGGATTACATTTCTGTTTTTTAGTGTGTGAATATTTACAGAGTATGTACAAAGTGCAAACATTTATGCCAGGGCCTATCATAGAATAGAATGTAGCAATTTTTCTCTATATTGTTTGTATATTTATAGAATTTACCTGTCTGATTTCTCTCCCACTTTGATAAACAGAGCACCTGTTTGATTGAAATACAATCATTATTTTTCTACCTTCAGGATTCCACACACATTGTTGTCTACTAAATATAGAAAAGATTCATGCATAACCCTCATCTTCAAGGAGCAATTCTCAGTATCCAAAGTAGCTTGTGTTTATCTCCCACCCTTTTCCTCCCAGCTGTCAATCTAGCTGAGTGATGGCTGAATTCTATAAGACAAGAAAGTTCAGATAATTCACAGGCATTCAGTTAGTATCTAATGGAAACTTCTTCACTTGGATTATATTTTATCATCATCTTTGTGAGAACTTCAGCTTCCTTATTTGGAAACTGAGCTGTTCAGTTAACAGTGAGTAGATGAATCTTATTATTTAAAATTTCATTTAACTGAAATTGGAAGAATTAATTTTTCAGACATTCTACAGTTGAGATTCATTAGCCACATATAGCCAGTGGCTAGTCTGTTAGACAATGCATATATAGAATATTTCCATTAACACAGATGTTTCTGTTAGAACTGTTTTAGAGCATGTTTTAGCTTGTTAAGGCATGGTCCATGTTCACAAACTATATATGCTCCATAGGTGGTACTCAGACTGAAGATCCAACAAGAAAGGCTAGACACCCATGAAGTTAAGATATAGGTATAAATTGTTCTACATAGGCACACTTATTTGTGAGGAGGAAGGGGATCAAATAGTCAACATCCGCAGAATCAACACTCTCAACTCCAGGAAAGAATAAGTAAAAATTAATAGTTCTTTCCAGCTTTGCTTCTGTGATTTAAATTGACTGTGGTATTCTCAATGGTGATTTTGTTGGAAAATATAAATGTGTAAATATCACATTAGCTCAGTGAAGAATTAGGGTTTGTGCTTTGTAAATGTAATTTGGTATTTATATGTGACATTTCAATTTCTCCTGGTATCAATACACTACAAATATCTTTATATGGTTTCCGAGTTGTTTCTTTCATTAATTTTGTTGTTCTTACAGCAGGCATTTTAGAAATTAGTGGAAAAGTTAAGACTTTCTTGTGTTTTGCAATTCCATCATTTCTCAGTAATAAAAAATGAGAATCCAAGAACTATATGAAGAAATTGTATCTCCAATCACCCGTTCACGTTCATTAATTACTGGAACAAAGGGAACTGGCTTCCCAGAATCTCACCTTCAGAATTCAAGAATGAGGTGGCAATAAGACAAGGAAAGAGAGACATAGTAATTTGCACTGAAGTTACTGTGCTGTCACAAGGAACAATCGTTTTGAATCCCACAGTTAGCTTTTATTGTGGTTTTTATTAGTATGACAAAGATGACTGACTTTCCCAGATTTACAGTTTGAAGTGTGTGGGACACATTCCTTTATCTATGGAATCTTCCTTAAAATTGTGTATTATTCACTTTGGATCTCAGTGCCTTTTCTACAAATGGAGACGTTGGTTCATCATTTGTCTTTAAATGATTAAATTATGTGGATTTGGGAGGTTGTGTGATTTGCTGTAGAAGGAAGGTATTATGGGTAGGACCCTTTGGTCCATGTTGACATTTCTTTGTGGAATTCTTATTAGGGTCCTTACTCATGGACTCATGGGTAAGTAATTCTCCCCATATTCCAGTAGACTGGAGCAATGCATTAGAAATTTAAAACATGCCTATAACTCTTTTAAAGTATACTTTTAAATATAACGATATAAATAAAAGCTTTTGTTTTGTTTTTATTTTTTATTTTAATATTATTGTCAAGATGATGTACAGAGGGATTACATAATTAAGGTACATAATTAAGGTAGTGATAACATTTCTTATCTAACTTGTGACCCTATCCTTCATTTTTCTTCCTCTTTCCTTCACTCTCTCAATCCCTCCCAAGTTGTACAGATCATTTCCAACGTATTGTTACATTTGATTTCCTTTAATTAAATGTTTGTGATGTTCCCGTCCTGGAACTCCACAATGTAAACACTGAAACACCACGGTTAGACCTCTCTGCCATGCATATATGCATATGCATATTTTCCTACAATTTGTTGTCATATATTTGTTTGATTATTCATTTGTTTATTGCCCAAACTGGAGCTTGAATCCAGGGCCTATGCATTGTTCTCTGGTTTTTACTTTCCTCAGCGCTAGCCACAGGCCCATTTCTGTCATTTTGGTGGTTAAATGGATTTTCCTCTGGGGGCTGGTTTTGAACCATGATACTCAAATCTCACCCTTGTGAGCAGGTAAGATTACAGGTGTGAGCCTACTTTATAAGTTGACTTTTCATCTCATTATATCATTCATATATTTTCTATCCTTAGAAATTTCATACTGTTCTAAGAACATCACTTATAATGATTACATGGAAGTCCAGTGCTTATAAATTCCAGAATTAATTAAACTGTCCCTATCACTGAAAATCTTTGTTGTCTCCAAAATATTAAATGCATCATTAAAGTTCTTTTGGATTTTTCATTCTAGTATTTATTTTTTATAAATAGATAGGTATCTGCTAGCTGTTAGAAAGAACCAAATACGAAATTTCTTGTTACATAATGAGCCATCTTAACTTGGCTCATCTAAAACAGTACATTACTCCTCCCCATAAAGTTATTCTTTTCCCAGCATGCAGTTCTAGTTTTGTAACTTTTACACACCTTACCCACTATAATGCTTTTGTCGAAAATCCTTCTTGTTATCATCCAGTTTTGTAAAAACATTTTCCATGGTATTTCATTAATAGGAAGGCATATTAACTAATACCAACTCAATGTCATCATTTCCACAGGTATTAGCATTTTAGCCTGGATCAGAACTTGATTCTAACAATATTTTATTTTAATGGAAGAATCAGAGTATCAATCAGAAGGCTGAGGGTTCCCTTATGAACAAATTTTATCATTCATTGCTTATTTTTGTTTTGGAATTTGAAGGTTAAAGATTACCAGATCCCATATCCTCTGTTGTCACTGTATTTGATTCCAGTTCTCTACATCATGTATATTAATTTTTCTAATTTGGGGAGGGGAAGGGAAACAACAAAATGCTGAAACAAGGATACAGGTTGACCAATTGTAACAATAAGAAGTACAATACACTATGTTGAAAATGAACTTCACAACTTCAGGGTAGGGAGAAGGAGGAGTTGGGGAAGTAAGGAGGGAAGGGAATATAGGGGGAAAACAAAGGAGGGGGTAACAACGCTCGACAGGAAATTTACTCATCACCATACTGTAACTGTAACCCTGTAACTTTCTATACAGTTTCTTTACAATAAAAAATACTTTTAAAAAGATTACCAGTTCATACTTCCACGGTTAACTTGCTATGCACCTTAAATGCTTCATATGGCTCAAAATGGGAAACCAAAAAGAAAGCAACTTTCAATATATGTATTTTTATTTTTGTAACAAAGAGATGCCAAATCCAGTGCCAAGTGCACAAGAACCCAGAGTAGAGTCATTAACATCTAGAATTCTGAGATGTTTTCTTTGGCTGGAAATCTCTTAATTATATTATGCACAATATGCAGAAATGTCCTGAAAAATATTCATGGATAAAAACAGTTCTACAAGATCAGGAAAATTTGCACCAAGTCAAAAAGAGGAAAATAATTCAAGAAAAATTCTATTCCTGTTTATATAAAAACTAGGATTGGACATGGGTTTACCAATAGGCTGAAGAAGAGAAACAATTATTTAAGTGAGTTGTTATTATAAATGTAATAATTTAATGATATACATGGTAAAATAGAACCTGATGATGAGCCATAAACTCTGCCTGGGGAGTTCAAGAAAATCCTTATTGCTACGTATCGTGATACATAAGAAGGGAGAAAACAAATATTCTGTAAAATGAAGATAATCTTATGAAGTTCAGTACTCTCCAAATATTATGATCAAGAAACGTAAAGTAGGGCTGGGAAGGTTGCTCAGAGGTAGAGTGCTTGCCTTGCATGCCTGAGGCCCTGGGTTCGATTCCTCAGCACCACATAAGCAATAAGAAAAAAGCCGGAAGTGGCGCTGTGGCTCAAGTGGTAGAGTGCTAGCCTTGAGCTGAAGAGCTGAGGGATAGCGCCCAGGCCTAGAGTTCAGGCCCCACTACCGGACCAAAAAAAAAAAAAAAAAGAAATGTAAAGTATTAGGAACAAGGTAGCAGTGAATTGGAGAGTGAAGTTGGAGGGATTGAAATGACCATATTGCTTGGTATTATGGCACTTTCTTAATATGCACAGGACCATGAAAGAATTGCAAGGTGGGTCTGGCACCATCATAGAAGTTTTAGTCTCTAGCCCTGGATTTCATACTGTTAATTACACATTATTACTGCATGGGAGATTTTAAAAGTACAGTTACCCAAGTCTCAGCAATTTTTATATGTGTGGGTACAGATGTATCAACTACAGCTGATAAGACTTGGGGGCACCAGTAAAGCAACCAGGATAGACAAATCATGGTAGCACATATGAGTCTAGACCTTGAATAAAGGTCTGTGAGCCTTTATTTCTGCAGAAAAATAAATGCACATGGTATGTTAGCCTAAGTATGGATATAGATTACTCTGCGTTTAAATGTACCAATATACCAGCTTTGCAACCTTTGGTAAATTACCTACCTCTTTTTAAGCCTTTGTTTCCTATTTTGGACATGGGAGCCAATGAGATTACAGTGCAAGAGTGTTCATAAAGTGTTTTCTGGCTATGTATTTTTAAATTTATTATAACTACCATTAGTATACTTGATTACATAGTGTGAATTTGCACCAGGTGCTGAGGAGCAAGGCCAAAGACTATGAAGTGTCCTGTCTTAGGTCTCTCAGGTACATGATGTCATTCCTTACACTCCAAAATTTATGAAGTCAGAGTTGGACAATGGGCGCAGTTTTAAAACTTCTCTCTATGGAGCCTTAGCATTTTTCAGTATCAAAAGGTCTCTGGAAAGATGGAAAAATAAAATAGAGAAACCAAGGCTGGAAGGTAGCTCAGTGGTAGAGTGCTTGCCTTGTATGCATGAGGCCCTTGGTTCGATTCCTTGGTTCCATTCCTCAGCAGAAAAAGCCAGAAGTGGAGCTGAAGCTCAAGTGGTAGAGTACTAGTCTACAGTTGTAAAGCTGAGGGACAGTGCACAGGCGCAGAATTCAGGCCCCACGATCAACAAAAAACAAAACAAAACAAAACAAAATCACAGTCCATTTCAGATGGCTTACTGTTAGCCCTTTAGACCTATGATGATAAGTTACTCGTTACTGGATTGGTTTTAAACAACAAATTTATTTCTACATTCTGGAGCGTGGAGATACAAAATTGCAATGCCAGCATAGTCAGGATATTTTTTTCTGTGTAATGCACTGTTTTAACTATCAGAAGTAAAATCTATTTGGTTTTATTTAAATCCCGTTCATGAAGGCTTGCCTCCATGACTTAATTACCATCCACATATAAACAAAGGCCCACTTCTGCCTCAAACTGTGATCGTCCTACTTTTGCCTCTCATCAACATGTGACACCAGTTTGTTTTAGATATTGAGGTACCAGTATTCTAATTTTACCATACCAACAGCAAACCTTCTATAACTTCCAGTGTCTAGTTCTTAAGTAGTTAGAATTATAAGCATGTACCACTACATCAAGATGAGTTTTTCTAAAAAGGAATCTTCAGTAGCTCTGCTAACAAAGAGATATTCAATAACTTCTCTTTAGTCTCCAATTCTAGGCCTCTGGAACTTCTTTCTCATTTATCTCCTCACTGAAGCTGGAAAGTCAGTGATTTTCCTTACTAAAAATATTTGTCTCAGCCAGGAAAGGTGACTGATTCCTACAATCCTAGGTACTCAGGGGGCTGATATGTAAAACTTTAGTTGGAATCCAGCCAAATATTTTCTATCTAAAAGGAAACTGGGTGCCTCTTAATAACATAAAAATCATAATTCCATATTTGTTATAATAACATCTTACAAATTTAAAGTTATTAATTTGATAACCTTAATAGAAATAAAGAATTAAACATGGATTCTCTAAGGAAATAAAAGTAATTCATTACAACCCTAACTTGTTTTTGGAGAGAGCTGAAATCTTCTTCGGAAAACATTAACCAGGTGCCATTGTTACATGCTCGTTTCTGTCATTATCAAAGATGATTCAAAGGAAACAGACCTAAACTGATATGAGTCCTGGAACATATTATAAATGCCAGCACTGAATGATCACTCCATGGTAAGAAAGACAATCTTCACAAATTTTCACGCACCTGAACAATCCATCCTATTGCTTTGCTCTGAGCCTGGATGAGTTTTCCCATTTGTCCTTCTGTGGAACTGCTTCTGGGGCACATGTGTGTCTTTTCCTTTATTCAGCCGATATGGAGTCTTATTTCCTCTTGGAAACATTCTGAGAAGATATTGCCAGGCCACAAAAAGTATAGATAAAATTTTCATCCCATATTCTCCCCTTACAGTTCTCCTGTCCTGAAAAACTGTTTACTGAACAAAATGGAACAATGATTGCACAGTCATATAAACCAGATTGAGCAGTATCACCCTAGTAATAACACCAGAGAGGAACAAGTAGAGGAATCATTATCTGCATTTCACCAGTATCAATTGACCTACTGCTCCATTTGTTTAAGTGGTACAACTAATAGATGTTTTGCTAGCTGCCAGTGGCTCACACCAGCAATCCTAGCTACTCAGGAGACTGAAATCTGAAGATTGTGGTTTAAAGCGAGTCCAGGATAGAAAGTCTGAAAGATTCTTACCTCCAATTGACTACCAAAAAGCTGGAAGTGTTACTGTGGCTCAAGTGGTAGCAAAGCAGCTCAGGGGAAGCACACAGGCCCCAGAACTAGCACACACACAAATACAGATGCTTCTACTTTTCCTGGCCATGTTCTTTTTTATAATGCTTCTTTTGGTGAAGATTTTGTAAGTCAAATAATCTTGATGCCAATTAATAGCTATGCTGTCTTGGGCTTGTCGTCCACATCTTCATCTTCCTTGCCTGTACAATGAAGAAAATTCTTTACAAAACTGGTGCAGTAGGCTAATCCAGTCATAATGTAAGTGTGTGAATGTGTAACCAGGTAAATTGAGGAGATGGGTTGGGAGAGAGAGAGGAATGATTAAATTGGTTGGTTACATCAATCAAGATGTACTCACAAAATGACATATTAAATTAAAACTCCTCAAAATAAAAAATAAAAACACCTTTTTACACGACTTATGTATAATTTCTTAAGTAGAAAAAAGTGTAACCAATCCATCAGTGCAATCCACACCGCTTAGGTATAGATTGCAAGTAGCTGTTTTTTTTTTTTTTTTAAGAATACAGAACAGAGAAGAGTGGAACATATCATTTCCTGACGATCAACTCTACCCCAAAGTTACCATCAATATTGATGTTGACATACAACCTTGATTTCATGCACTGAGAGCATATTTCCTCTCCATCCCTCAATCCTGGGTTTGAACTCAGGGCCAAGATTCTCTCCCAGAGCTTCTCTCACCCACACTCCCTCAAAGCTAGTGCTCCAACATTTGAGCCACAGCTCCAATTCTGGCTCTTTCTGGTTAATTGGAGATGAGTCTCATGGGTTATCCTGCCCAGGCTGACTTCGAATCATAATGCTCAGATCTCAGGCAGAGAATATAGGTGTGAGCCACCAGTGCTCAGCTTGAGAAGATACTTTTGCACTGTAATTCTCCTTCCTGAAACCTCACAGCCACAATCTTAGGAGAAAAGATTAAGAGAGCCCCCAATTGAAGAACATTCTACAGAATGCCCTGTCCCATACTCCTGAAAAAGGAGAAATGCCATCCCTTTCCCTTTGGTGAAAACAATAGATGTTAGATCATTATGACAATAATAATAGATATTATTATAATGCTCACAATATGTATTCACATCCCCATTGATACCAGGCTTTGTTGTATAACTTACTTTGACCAAGGACATGTGAAAAATGATGACATGTGTCTTTTCTGAGCTTTAGTCCTGTGGTTTACATTCTTTTCTTCCACTGGGAACCTCCAGCAGTCAGTGAATTCCAGAATGTACACCATGCTGAGTGGCAGTGGACCTGGAAAAGGATTGGTAGCATGAGAGAAACTAATCAAAGTTGTAAACTATTGTGGTTGGTTTCCCACAGTGAAATTGAGCTCACACTCAGGTCCCAGTTCTAGGTAATCTAGGCCTCTTTCTCTCCACTCCCTCACACCCCTTCTCATTTTCTGAATATTTTCTCTTCTACCAGATTCTCCTCAGGTGACACCAGATCCTGAGTCTCCTTATCCAAGAAACTGTTTTTAGGGTTAAACATTGCAGCTTCCTATATTACATTATTTTTAGGTGTTTCCTCACTTTTGTCTTTCTGGGGTTTTCAGTCAGAAGCACCCAAGTGTGATAGATCCCGAGATAAAATCGTTCTGCTGGGATTGGGAAGGTGGCTCAGTGGTAAAGTGATTGTTTTGCATGCATGAGGCCGTAGATTCAATTCCTCAGCACCACATAAGCGGAAAAAACCAGAAGTGGCGCTACAGCTCAAGTGGTAAAGTGTTAGCCTTGAGCTGAAGAGCTGAGGGACAGTGGACATGCTCAGAAGTCAGGCCCCACAACAGACCCAAAAAAAGTCCCTCTGACACATCTCCCTTGCTTGCTTTCACTCCCCTCAAGTTGGTATATTAAGAGGCCAAAATAAGATGAAGCTCCAGAAACCTTTGGACGGAAAAAGAAACCAACGCATGGGAAGTGAGGGGCGTTTTAGAAGAGATTGGGAGCTGAACACAGGCAGGAAGGCTCATGGCTTCAGCCTCAGCTGTCTTTTGAATCATTGCCCAGTTAACAGCTGTGAGTCTTTGCTCCAAAATCAATGTGGCGAATTCTGCATTTCTTATTGACTCATACACATACACAGACCTAGTTAAGCATCCAGAATGACTTAAAATATAGATTTCCTAAATCAGAAAAATCTGTACCAGAGAAAATGGGCAGAAAGGACTTCATTTAATCAGGTTCAATTCATTTTTACATGCTTACAATTTAACTGAAAGAACATCAAATTCACCCAGCCTTCACAAAATCAAAATATCCAAGCAACTACATTAATCAGGAAGTAAATATTCACAGTACAAATCAGAATTTCTGATGGAGTGGTACTCTCAGAAAATAAGGAATTCGGGTTCAGGACACATGGAAGACATTTCATTTCAGCATCAAGATTAAATTCATTATCACAGGCTGCAAAAGTGCTTACTCGGGTTGGGAAGGAGGCTCAGTGGTAGAGAGCTTGCCATGCCTGAGGCCCTGGGTTCGATTTCTCAACACCACATAAGCAAAAAAGAAAAAAGCCGGAAGTGGCACTGTGGCTCAAGTGGTAGAGCGCTAACCTTGAGGTGAAGAGCTAAGAGACAGCGCCCAGGCCCAGAGTTCAGGCCCCACGATGGGATCCCACCCCCCAAAAAAGTTGCTTACTCTCAGCATGTAAGCACATATCATTTTTTTCTGATTCTTAATAAAACAATAGATGGAAGAGTTTGATTTCCCTTCTCAATTTCAATCTTCAAATTCACATTTTCTTCTAAGGAAGTCATTTATCTTACTCACCTGAAAATACCGAATATGTCTTCAAAGGAGGGTATTCTGGGCATCAGGGAGCAAAATAGGAGTGAAACAGGCTACAGGAAGATTAATTGTTCAAGAATAAAGATGTTTGTAATTCCATGGAAAGCCTTGATGTCACAGCTAAGCTAGTTTGAAAAGGCTTGTCCTTTGCACAACCTAGGTGGGAAGGTGGTTAGGAGGGAGAGGAGAAATGTCTTATTTTCAGAAAAAGGCAAAAGAATGGTGCATGGGTTTTCTTCTCAGAAGAGAACCTTTAAATAGGATACATTTTTCTCTTCACAAAACACTTAATTATACAGTAGTCCTCTTCACTGTAATTTCCTTCTGTAGTTAATTACCTGTGCTCAACTGTGCTCTGAAAAGATTAAAAGGAAAAAATCTCATATTTTGAAAGAGATCACATTCACATAATACTTTTTTTGGATTTTGTGGATGTAAGGTCTCACTGTAAATCTCTCTCATTATTTTCCTGGCTCGACTTTGATTTCTGCGATTACAGGTGTGCACTTCCACACCTATTTCACATTACATTTTACATTATATTGTTACAATTCTTCTATTTTATTAGTTACTGTTATGATTGTCTTATTGTACCTAATTTATAACTTAAGCTTTATTGTAGCTATATTTGCCTGTGTAAAAGCATAAAATTTTCATCTTGGTATTTATAGGGTGGCTTCCAGAACTGATTGAGTGTACCAAAATCAGTATAGGCTCCAGGCCCATATAGAAAATAGCATAATGAGTTATACAAAGTAAGCTACACTTTACATCACGTCAAGGTTATATCTATTACCAAAATATATGTAACAGTATGTAAATAGTTGCTATATTCAATGTGAGGGGAAGAATTTTTTTCCTGAATATTATAAATTTCTGGTTGGGTGAAAATCTAATGTGCAAATTCTGAATACAGAGGGTACATCATTGATTTTAGATATCCACTTGGAATGGCATATCCGAAGGCTAAGCAGGAACTACTGTAAAGATCAAAAAGAAACTTGAACCTCTTATTTTGATATAATTATTCACTAAATAAAATGTGGATAAATGTGATTCTGA